>NW_022442854.1:0-4147 GCF_009761245.1 Sapajus apella
CCCCATCTCCACTAAAAATACAAAATTAGCCAGGCATGGTTGCAGGTGCCTGTAACTCCAGCTACTTGGGAGGCTGAGGCAGGAGAACTGCTTGAGCCTGGGAGGTGGAGGTTGTAGTGAGCTGAGATCACACCACTGGACTACAGTCTGATCAACAGAGTGGCTCTGTCTCAAAATAAAAAAAAAAAAAAAGACACATAGAGACAATTTCTATGCAGAATTGTAAGTGAGTTTCTCTCCTTTTGGGGGCAATATCAGGGGATTTCCAGAATCTGGGAGTTGGCACCAAGCATGTGGCTGAGAATCCTGGACAGCAGCAACATCCAGGTGTACTTAGCAGAGGAATAAGGGATGTGCCTGGCTGGGGTATCAACAAAGCCGTCAATTCCAGCTGGCTGTTGATGTTGATACTATACATCCTGTATATGAATTCTCCCATCAGAAACTCTAACTAGTTAGAAAGGCAAAGAAGAAAGAAAATCATGTTCCCGTTACCCAAAGGAAAGGGCAAGGAGGCGGGAAGGTGGAAGGGAACTTCCTGGTGCTGCGGCCTGAATCTCCACTTGTGCTGCTGTCTTCCCCACTAGACTCTGTACTTCCAGAAGGGGCTGGAGATGGGCACAATACCAGCCCCTCCCTTCTCTCCAGAAATATTCCTCAACCCTGACATTCACAGTAATTGCTTCTTTCTGTTCCTCTTTTTTTTGAGGCAGGTTCTTGCTCAGTCACCCAGGCTGGAGTGCAGTGGTGTGATCTTGGCTCACTGCAGCCTTGACCTCTTGGGCTCAAGTGATCGTCTCCCCTCAGCCTCCTGAGTAGCTGAGACTATAGGAATTCACCACCATTCCCGGCTAATTAAAAAACAACCTTTTTTTTTTTTTTCCTGTAGTGACAGGGTCTTACTATGATGCCAGGCTGGTCCCAAACTCCTGGGCACAAGCGATCATCCCTTCTCGGCCTCCCAAAGTGTTTGGTGTTACAGGTGTGAGCCACCACACCTGGCCTCTTTCTGTTTCTTTAGAGTAGAGCTGCCCTAGCATGCATCTCTAGCCCATAACTGTTCCCCAGCATTGTTATGTCTTTTAAGCCTCTTTCAATCTCCAAGTTTGTTGGCTGGGTGAGTGCTCACACCTGTAATCCTGATGTGATAGGATCATTTAAGTTCAGAGGTTTGAGACCAACCTGGACAACACAGGGAGACTCCTGCCTCTACAAAACCTAATTTTCTTCTTCTTTTTTTTTTTTTTTTAAACTCCCCTCAGGCTGCAGTGCAGTGGTGTGATCTCAGCTCACCATAACCTTCGCCTCCTGTGTTCAAGCCATTCTTCTCTCTCATCCTCCCAAGTAGCTGAGATTACAGGCACATGGGACCATACCCAGCTAATTTTTGTACTTTTAATTGAGCTGGGGTTTCACCATGTTGGCCTGGCTGTACTCAAACTTCTGACCTCAGGTGATCTGCCCATCTCAGTCTCTCAAAGTGTAAAGATAGGGATCACAGGTGTGAACAACCGTGCCCGGCCAAAAACTAAAATTTAAAAAAAAAGACACAATCTACAAGTTTCTCCTCTATCCCTTTTCCTTTTTTTTTTTGGAGACAGAGTCTTGTTCTGTCACCCCGGCCAGAGTGCAATGGCACAATGTCAGTCCACTGCAACCTCCAACTCCCAGGTTCAAGTGATTCTCTTGCTTCAGCCTCCTGAATAGCTGGAATTACAGGCATGTGCTACCACACCTGGCTAATTTTTGTATTTTGGTAGAGATGGGGTTTCTCCATGTTGGTCAGGCTGGTCTCAAACTCCTGACCTTGTGATCTGCCCACCTTGCCCTCCCAATGTGCTGGGATTACAGGCCTGAGCCACCTTGCCTGGCCTATCCCTTCTCCTTTCTATGGATTTTGGAAGAGTCCACACTGTTGGGCCTGTAGCATTTCTCAAAGTCTGGATTTCCCTGGTGCAGGTGAACCCATTCTCTGTCTTTTGTATTTGTGGCCTATTTGCAGCCGGATTTATGCTCACCCCATTAGATTAGAGTTTGATCATGTTGGTAAGATTCAGTGGGTGATGTGATTGATCTATTATTGGTGATGAATACTATCCTATTGTCGCTCTTATTTTGTTAATTTTTTAAATTAGTTTTTTAGAAATAGGGGTCTCATTTTGTCACCCAGGCTGGAGTGCAGTGGCTCCACCATAGCTCCCTGAAGCCTCAAATTCCTGGGCTCAAGTGATCTGCACACCTCAGCCTCCTGAGTAGCTGAGACCACACACCACCACACCCAACTTGTTTTCTTCTTTGAGATGAAGTCTCGCTCTGTGGCCCAGGCTGGAGTACAGGTGGCACGATCTCGGCTCATTGCAAACTCTGCCTCCCAGTTAATGCAGTTCTCCTGCCTCAGCACTCTGCGTAGGTGGAATTATAGGCACCCGCCGCCACACCCAGCTAATTTTCATATTTTTAGTAGAGATGGGCTTTCACCATGTCGGTCAGGCTGGTCTGGAGCTCCTGACCTCAAGTGATCTGCCTGCCACAGCCTCCCCATGTGCTGGGCTTACAGATGTGTGCCATCGCACCGCACCTGGCCAATGTGCAGCATTTTTTTTTTTTTTTTTTTTTTTTAGACTGAGTGTTGTTTTGTCACCCAGGCTGGAGCGCAGTGGCGCAATCTCGGCTCACTGCAATCTCTGCCTCCTGGGTCCAAGCGATTCTGCTGCCCAGCCTCCTGAGTAGCTGGAATTACAGGTAACCGCTACCACGTCCAGCTAATTTTTGTATTTTTGGTAGAGACGGGGTTTCTCCATTTGGCCAGGCTGGTCTAGAACTGACCTAGTGGTCCACCCAGCTCAGCCTCCCAAAGTGCTGGGATTCCAGGTGTGAGCCACCACGCCTGATACCTGATTCCTATTCACCGGTCATGGATGGGAGCTATGGAACCTTTCCCCAGAATACATGCTGGCCCCATCAGAACATCAGGGTTCAGTCTACTAAGAGATGTTCCTCTGTTTGTGCTACACACCCAAATAGTCCATCTCAGTCCACTGTCAGACAACTTCCAGGAATGACAGTGGCTGTAGTCTAGCTGGAACAACGCTGAAGTAGGAGTCAGCAGACCCTGGGACTCTTTTGACTCAGCCACTAACAACTTAATGTGGCCTTGGGGGGGAAAAAAAAAAAGCTGGAGGGACCATGCCTGTAATCCCAGCACTTTGGGAGGTCGATGTGGGAGGATTGCTTGACCCCCAGGAGCTTGAGAGCAGCCTGGGCAACATAGCAAGAGCCCATCTCTACAAAAAATTTCAAAAAATTTTCCAGGTGTGGCAGTGTTCCCCTGTAGTCCCAGCTACTCGGGAGGCTAAAGTGGGAGGATCGCTTGAGTCCCAGAGGTCAAGACTGCACTCAAGCTTGGGCTTCAAAGTGAGACACTGTCTCAGAAAAAAAAGCTGGAGCTTTTGTTTCACGTTTGTAAAAGGTAAATGATATTATCTCCTTCATGGAGTTACTGTGAGGATGGAAATACAATTATTTCTTTTCCCTCTCTTTTTAGAAATACAATGAGTTAGGCATAGTGGCCAGGTGAGGTGGTTCATGCCTGTAATCCCAGCACTTTGGGAGGCCGAGACGGGTGGATCACCTGACGTCAGGAGTTCAAGACCAGCCTGGGCAACATGGTGAAACCCTGACTCCACTAAAACTACAAAAAATTAGCCCGGCGTGGTGGCACATGCCTACAATCTCATCTACTCGGGAAGCTGAGGCAGGAGAGTTGCTTGAACCCGGGAGGTGGAGGTTGTAGTGAGCCGAGATCATCCCACTGCACTCCAGACTGGGAGACAGAGAAAGACTCCATCTCAAAAACAAACAAACGAAAAAACAAAAACACAAAACCCTGTGTGGTGGCTCATCCCTGTAATCTCAGCACTTTGGGAGGCCGAGTTGAATGGATCACCTGAGGTCAGGAGTTCAAGACCAGCCTGACCAACATGCAGAAACCCCACCTCTACTAAAACTTAGCCAAGCATGGTGGCATGTGCCTGTAATCCCAGCTTCTTGGGAGGCTGAGGCAGGAGAATTGCTTCAGCCTGGGAAGCAGAGGTTGCAGGGAGCCGAGATTGCACTCCAGCATGGACAATGAGAAGGAAATTCCATC
>NW_022442855.1:0-4146 GCF_009761245.1 Sapajus apella
AAATGAAAACTCATGGTGCTTTTCCTCTCAGGAATCTCCTGGTCTGTGGGCAGTGAAAACTTGTTTGGAAATGCAGTGAGCACTCACCTTCTGCACTATTCTCACTGGGAACTGCATTCTGGAGATGTTCCTATTCGGCCATGTTGTATCCTCCTTAATCTCATGATTTCTAAGAAAATTTCTATGTCATATCTTATTTATCATTCATATTTTGAATTAAAGGCTTCTTCTGTACTACATATATACACCACCGACATAACCGTGATTTTCTGGAGGATCACTAGAAGTAGCATCAGATGATCTAGGGAAAATTCTTCACAATATACTCTATACATTGGTGTGTGTCTATATATATATATATATATATACACACACATATAGACACACACACACACATAAACATATATATATATATATATATATATACACACACACCTATATACTTATATATATACACACACACACGTGCACACACCTTTATTTTGAAACAGAGTCTCACATGGTTTGTCACCCAGGTTGGAGTGCAATGGCATGATCTCAGTTCACAGCAACCTCCACAACCTGGTTCACATGATTCTCCTACCTCAACCTTTTGAGTAGCTGGGATTGCAGGTGCACACCACCATACCTGGATAATTTTTTAATTTTTAGTAGAGATGAGGTTTCCCTATGTTGGCAACACTGGTCTCGAACTTCGGACCTCGTGATCCACCCACCTCAGCAGCTGGGATTATAGGTGTGAGCCATTGTGCCCGGCCACACATAGAGGTGCAGTGCTACATACAACACTGAACATTACGCTGTGCTGGGATTGTAGGCATGAGCCACATTATCCAGCCACATATATTTTTTTTCTCTTTTTAAGAATCCCGATCTTAAATGAGTTCAGAGTTGTATGTAGAAGTGCAATGCTTAGATGCAGATATGTACATATAGAAGGATACAATACTTAGATTTAACCCTTATGAATAAATGTAATTCTTATAACTGACTATAAAAGTATTAGAAAAGTCATATATTGACAAATTATTCTTCAGAAAAAGAAACTTAAAACTTTGAGAAATTACTTCTGTCCAAATATATGCATAGCTAAGCCTCTTACAATGGTATGGTTTATAAGATAGATATCAGAATGTAAATCCAATTTAAAAACGTAGTCCAATGTAATCATCTTATATTTTATGCCTATGGGTTTTTTTGTAATTCAGAGAAAGGCTTTCCCAATTCTGAAATTCTTTAAAATCCTCTAGTGATTTATTTTTCATGGTATTTAAAGCAATATTTAAACTTTCTGGAATTTACAGTCTATTAGGTTTCAAGTTTTGTCCAACTTTTATTCAGTTAAATGTTCACTATGGGAATTCTTTCATTATACAAATATACCTGTTATTCTTTAATTTCAGAAGAAATTATGATACGTTATTCTATTGTGTGCTAAAATTTTCCTTTGTTGACTTAGAGTCCTCTTACCCATAAGAAAGAAAAAGATCTCTTGCATGCAAATAGCATGTTGTGGGAAAAAATTGCCATGCTAAGACTGGAACTAGACACAATAAAATAGCAGAATCCGCTAAGGGAAAATAAACTTTTGGAGGACATTGAAAATGTGAAAGAAAAGAATGATAATATTCTAAAGTCTATAAAATTGGATAGGGAAGAATGAACAAAGATAGTATTTAAGGACAGTGGACAGCTTAGCATTTTGACAATGAAGAATAAAATGGTCAGTCCTGAATTGGAGAATGTAAGACACAACTAGGAAACACTGGAAATGGAAATTCAATCATGTCATTGTAGACTTGCTACTGCTCTACCTGACTGTGACAAAGCCAGATAGCAGAAAGCGACTTCTTTCCAGAGAACACAATATGAACAGGTTTATTTGCAGGAGACAATGAATTCTCATACATCTAACCTGAAAGATAACAGCAAGATTGTTTATGAACAACTGTAATGCTTATTGCAAAATTAACGGCCTAAAAATTCAGCTCCATCACAGAAGATAAACTCTGAGAGAAAAGACAGGGCAGGCACTGTCTTTCCTGTTGAAGGAACTTAGTTATTCCAGCCTGCAGGCATTGGAGAGTAGAAACCGACCAGTTGCAGAAGAGGTCTCGCAGCACAGCACAGCTGTTTAACAAATCATGGCCAGACTGCTTCTGTAAGCAGACCCCTGATCCTGTTCCTCCTTACTGAACAGGACCTCTCACCTGGGGCTTACAGCTACCCGCACCAGTGTTCCCTGGCCAATGGAGATTTGAAACATTCCTGAGACAGAGCTCCCACAGAGAGGGGCGGGCCACAAACTTTGCTGTCTGGGTGACTAGCTGTTCTGGCCTGTGGGCTTTGGAGAGCCCAAGCTGACCAGGGGTAGAAGCGGTACCTCAGCACAGTTCAGCCACCTTGCAAAAACATGGCGAGACTTATTTTAAGTCAGTCCCCAACCACATTTCTAATCACTGGGTGGAGTCTTTCAACCAGGGTCTCTGGCTGCTTTCACTGCTGTTTTCTGGCTGACAGATGTTTCAGGCCTCTGTGAGTCAGAGCTTCCAGGGTGAGGACCAGATTGTCATCTTTGCCATTTGAGTGATTCAGCCATTTCAACCTTGGGGCTTCAGAATGTCTGAGGTGACCAGGGGCTGAAGTGAACACCCAGCACAGCACAGCTGCTCTACAGAAAGGTGGCCAGGCTTTTTTAAAAGAAGTGTCTGTTCTTGTTCCTCCCGACTAGACAGGACCTCTGAACTTGTCTCCAGCCACCTCTTATAGGTGTGTTCAGATTGGCAACAGGATTGTACCTAAGTGATACAGAGCTCTCGGTGGAAGAGGCAGGCTATCATCTTTGCCTTTTTGCAGGCTTCACTAGTGATAGCTTTAGGTACTGGAAGATATGAGGCAATTAGGGACTGGAGTGGAAACCCAGGATACCACAGCAGCCTTATGGAAATGTGGCTGAACAGTTACGTGGGTGCTGGTTTCCATAACTCCTTGATGAGCAGGCCCTTCCAGTTTGGGTCTTTAGACAGGCCCCCACTGAAGCGATCAAGCCAGTAGCAACTTGGTAATTCATTGGACAGAGCTTCACGGATGAACTGAAATCCTCTCTGCAACTGCCTCTGCAGTGGATCTGCCCTTGTTACCTTCAAAATGTCAGGAAAGCAAAGACCCTAAGTGCCTTGTTGATAACTCTAACAAGCTGCAGTTAACCCAAGGAACAAGGCAGTCCATCTTTTGTGGGTACCACACAGCCCCCACTGCTTATCACCGGACAGGGAACCTTGGCTTAGGACCACAGCACAGACCCTCCATCCTGGGCTTATTACACTAAGGGATGGCTAACTCACATCTCTCTTGGGTGGAGCCACCAGCAGACAAAAAATGTGGTGGAGGAGCAAGCCAGCTGTTATGAAGCCCAGAGGGCAGGGACAGCTATCTTTCTAGGCTCTACTTGCTCTTATGAGACACTTTATCCCAGCTCTTTAGGATTGTGGAGGTCAGGTCAGCCACATCTCATGTGATGATTGCCTAGCAGAGATCAGGTGTGAGAGTTTCCCTCTTAATGAATGGAGACTTTCTGAAAAAAGGAGTCTGGCCACATTTTTGTGGAGCAGCTGTGCTGTTCTGGGGCTTCCCTTTTCAGAGAATTCTCCTCTGAGACCTGATCTCTGCTGGGCATTCTTGCATATGAGATGAAGCTGGTCTGACCTCAGCACTCCTTAGTCTGCTTGCCTTTCCCAGGGCCCCAGCCTGGCCACTCCTGCCTAAGGGCACACTTAGGTGCCCACACCTTTGCTTCTGTGCCAGTGGACCATGCCTCAGCAGTGGAGAGATGCAGCAATGTGGACCCTCCAGGCACACACCAGCCTCTACATTGTGTCTCAATACTGCAGCTTTTTATACACAAACTTCCTACATCGCTTTGCTGGTGTGTGTTTACATGAGTGGATTTTCTGTACTTGCTCTACCATCACGTTGGACTGTAGCACATACTTCAACCCACAGCAACTGCCATTCAGGACAGCGTCATGGCAGGCACAGAGCCAAAAGCACTACCCCTACCAGCACCTTGACCTTGAGCTAATGCTGTGTACAAAAAAAGGGACCCTAATATACCTTGAGTGACCACTGCTGCTTAGGGGGTCACAG
>NW_022442856.1:0-4146 GCF_009761245.1 Sapajus apella
TTCCAGCCTTATACATGCATTTAAGATGTAGCAGTAAGACTGCGTTTCAAACACAGGAGAAACGTCTAGTTCAAACTGCACTGCTTTCTATTCGTTAACCTTAGGTAGTTGCATCTATGTTTACATTCACCGAGTTAAAAACACGTTTCTTCTAAAAGCAGCATTTGTATATTCCAGTGTGAAAGAGACTGCAGACCGTAATTAGAAACATCTTGCTCTAAAACAAAAACGCAGCTATCAGCAGAATGGTTGTCATGTTGTAATATCATCTTAGGGAGTTAAATTTATGTGTGTGCAGAGGTTCTGAAATCTTTTCTTCGGGTTATCTGGAAATAGATATTTGCAGTCTTACACAGGCATTTAAGACCTAGCGGTAAGACTGTGTTTAAAACACAGGATAAACGTCAAGTTCAAACTGCTCTGCTTTGTGTTCGTTCACCTTATGAAGTTGCATCTATGTTTAAATTCAGAGAGTTAGAAACAAGTTTCTTCTAAAAGCTGCGTTTGGATATTCCAGAGTGACTGAGACTAAAGGCGGTAATGAGAAATATCTTCCTCTAAAACAAAAACGCAGCTATCTAGCAGAATGGTTGTCAAGCTGTGTAATCAACATACATAGTTAAACTGATGTGGGTTTGCAGCAGTTCAGAAATCCTTTGCTTCGAGAATCTGGAGACAGATATTTACAGCCATATACCGGCATATGAGAACTAACAGTAAGACTGCATTTAAAACACTGGAGAAACGTCTAGTTCAAACTGCTCTGCCTTGTGTTCGTTATCTTAGGCAGTTGCATCTATGTTTAGATTCAGCGAGTTAGAAACACGTTTCTTCTAAAAGCTGCGTTTGGATATTCCAGAATGACTGAGACTAAAGACCGTAATGAGAAATATCTTGCTCTAAAACAAAAACGCAGCTATTTAGCAGAATGGTTGTCAAGCTGCACAATCTTCTTACAGAGTTAAACTGACGTGTGAGTGCAGTAGTTCAGAAATCCTTTCGCTGGAGAATCTGGAAACAGATATTTCCAGCCTTATACAGGCATTTAAGACCTAGCGGTAAGACTGCGTTTAAAACACAGGACAAACATCTACTTCAAACTGCACTGCTTTCTGTTCGTTCACCTTAGGAAGTTGCATCTATGTTAATATTCGGCGAGTTAGAAACACGTTTCTTCTAAAAGCAGCATTTGGATATTCCAGTGTGAAAGAGCCTGCAGGCCGTAATCAGAAACATTTTGCTGTAATACCAAAACGCAGCTATCTAGCAGAATGGTTGTCAAGTTGTAAAATCATCCAATGGAGATAAATAGATGTGTGTGGCCAGAGGTTCTGAAATCTTTTCTTCGGGTAATCTGGAAACAGATATTTCCAGCCTTACACAGGGATTTAAGACCTAGCAGTAAGACTGCTTTTAAAACACAGGATAAACGTGAAGTTCAAACTGCTCTGCTTTGTGTACGTTCACCTTAGGAAGTTGCATCTATGTTTAGATTCAGCGAGTTAGAAACACGTTTCTTCTAAAAGCTGCGTTTGGATATTCCAGAATGACTGAGACTAAAGGCGGTAATGCGAAATATCTTCCTCTAAAAAAAAACGCAGCTATCTAGCAGAATGGTTGTCAAGCTGTGCAATCAACATACAGAGTTAAACTGATGTGTGTTTGTAGCAGTTCAGAAATCCTTTGCTTCTAGAAACTGGAAACAGATATTTTCAGCCATATACTGGCATATGAGAACTAACTGTAAGACTGCGTTTAGAACACCGGAGAAACGTCTATTTCAAACTGCTCTGCTTTGTCTTCTTTCACCTTAGGTAGTTGCATCTATGTGTAGATTCAGCGAGTTCGAAAAACATTTCTTCTAAAATCTGCGTTTGGATATTCCAGAGTGACTGAGACTTAAGGTTGTAATGAGAATTATCTTGCTAAAAAGCAAAAACGGAGCTATCTAGCAGAATGGTTGTCATGCCGTAAAATCATCTTATGGAGTTAAATTGATGTGTGTGTGCAGAGGTTCTGAAATCTTTTCTTGGTGTATCTGGAAATAGATATTTCCAGCCTTACCCCGGCATTTGCGACCTAGCAGTAAGACTGCGTTTAAAACACAGGAGAAACGTCTTTTTCAAACTGCTCTTCTTTGTGTTCGTTCACCTTAAGAAGTTGCATCTATGTTTAGATTTCAGGACGTAAACACGTTTCTTCTAAAAGCTGCGTTTGGATATTCCAGTATGAATGAGACTAAAGGCCGTAATGAGAAATATCTTGCTCTAAAACAAAAACGCAGCTATCTAGCAGAATGGTTGTCAAGCTGTACAATCTTCTTACAGATTTAAACTGAAGTGTGTGTGCAGTAGTTCAGAAATCCTTTCGTTAGAGAATCTGGAAGCAGATATTTCCAGCAATATACAGGCTTATAAGAACTAGAAGTAAGACTGAGTTTAAAACAGATGAGAAACATCTAGTTCAAAATGCTCTGCTTTGTGTTCATTCACCTTAGGAAGTTCCATCTATGTTTAGATTCAGCGAGTTAGAAACACGTTTCTTCTAAAAGCTGCATTTGGATATCCCAGAATGACTGAGACTATAGGCCGTAATGAGTAATATCTTGCTCTAAAACAAAAACGCAGCTATCTAGAAGAATGGTTTTCAAGCTGTACAATCTTCTTACAGAGTTAAACTGACGTGTGTTTGTAGCAGTTCAGAAATACTTTTCTTTCCGAATCTGGAAACTGATATTTCCAACCATATACAGGCATATGAGAAATACTAGTAAGACTGCGTTTAAAACACTGGAGAATCCTCTTTCTCAAGCTGCTCTGCTTTGTGTTCGTTCACCTTAGGAAGTTGCCTCTATGTTTAGATTCAGCGAATTAGGGAAACTTTTCTTCTAAATCCGCGTTTGTATATTCCAGAGTGACTGAGACTAAAGGCTGTAATGAGAAATATCTTGCTCTAAAAAAAAAACGCAGCTATCTAGCAGAATGGTTGTCAAACTATAAAATCATCTTATAGAGTTAAATTGATGTGTGTGTGCAGAGTTTCTGAAATCTTTTCTTTGGGGAATCTGTAAGCAGATATTTTCAGCCTTACCCAGGCATTTCAGACCTAGAAGTAAGACTGCGTTTAAAACACATGAGAAACGTCTAGTTCAAACTAGTCTGCTTTGTGTTCGTTCACCTTAGGAAGTTGTATCTATGTTTAGATTCAGCGAGTTAGAAACACGTTTTTACAAAAGCTGCGTTTGGATATTCCAGTATGAAAGAGCCTGCAGGCCGTAATCAGAAACATCTTGCTCTAAAACAAAAACGCAGCTATCTAGCAGAATGGTTGTCAAGCTGTGCAATCAACATACAAAGTTAAACTGATATGTGTTTGCAGCAGTTCAGAAATCCTTTGCTTCGAGAATCTGAAGACAGATATTTCCAGCCATATACAGGCACAGGAGAACTAACAGTAAGACTGCGTTGAAAACACTGGAGAAACGTCTAGTTCAAACTGCTCTGCTTTGTCTTCATTCACCTTAGGAAGTTGCATCTATGTTTAGATTCGGTGAGTTAGAAAAACGTTTCTTCTAAAAGCTGCGTTTGGATATTCCAGAATGACTGAGACTACAGGCCGTAATGAGAAATGTCTTGCTCTAAAACAAAAACGGAACAATCTAGCAGAATGGTTGTCAAGCTGTGCAATCAACATACAGAGTTAAACTGCCGTGTGTTTGCAGCAGTTCAGAAATGCTTTGCTTTGGGAATCTGGAAACAGATATTTCCAGCCATATACACGCATAAGAGAACTATCAGTAAGACTGCGTTTAAAACACTGGAGAGACGTCTATTTCAACCTGCTCTGCTTTGTTTTCGTTCACCTTAGGAAGTTGCATCTATGTGTAGATTCAGCTAGTTAGAAAAACGTTTCCTCTAAAATCTGCGTTTGGATATTCCTGAGTGTGTGAGAGTAACGGCCGTAAAGAGAAATATCTTGCTCTAAAACAAAAATGCAGCTCTCTTGCAGAATGGTTGTCAAGTTGTAAAATCATCTTATAGAGGTAAATTCATGAGTGTTTGCAGAGGTTCTGAAATCTTTTCTTCGGGTAATCTGGAACCAGATATTTCCAGCCTTACACACGCATTTAAGACCTAGCAGTAAGAC
>NW_022442857.1:0-4146 GCF_009761245.1 Sapajus apella
CCCCATCTCCACTAAAAATACAAAATTAGCCAGGCATGGTTGCAGGTACCTGTAACTCCAGCTACTTGGGAGGCTGAGGCAGGAGAACTGCTTGAGCCTGGGAGGTGGAGGTTGTAGTGAGCTGAGATCACACCACTGGACTACAGTCTGATCAACAGAGTGGCTCTGTCTCAAAATAAAAAAAAAAAAAAAGACACATAGAGACAATTTCTATGCAGAATTGTAAGTGAGTTTCTCTCCTTTTGGGGGCAATATCAGGGGATTTCCAGAATCTGGGAGTTGGCACCAAGCATGTGGCTGAGAATCCTGGACAGCAGCAACATCCAGGTGTACTTAGCAGAGGAATAAGGGATGTGCCTGGCTGGGGTATCAACAAAGCCGTCAATTCCAGCTGGCTGTTGATGTTGATACTATACATCCTGTATATGAATTCTCCCATCAGAAACTCTAACTAGTTAGAAAGGCAAAGAAGAAAGAAAATCATGTTCCCGTTACCCAAAGGAAAGGGCAAGGAGGCGGGAAGGTGGAAGGGAACTTCCTGGTGCTGCGGCCTGAATCTCCACTTGTGCTGCTGTCTTCCCCACTAGACTCTGTACTTCCAGAAGGGGCTGGAGATGGGCACAATACCAGCCCCTCCCTTCTCTCCAGAAATATTCCCCAACCCTGACATTCACAGTAATTGCTTCTTTCTGTTCCTCTTTTTTTTGAGGCAGGTTCTTGCTCAGTCACCCAGGCTGGAGTGCAGTGGTGTGATCTTGGCTCACTGCAGCCTTGACCTCTTGGGCTCAAGTGATCGTCTCCCCTCAGCCTCCTGAGTAGCTGAGACTATAGGAATTCACCACCATTCCCGGCTAATTAAAAAACAACCTTTTTTTTTTTTTCCTGTAGTGACAGGGTCTTACTATGATGCCAGGCTGGTCCCAAACTCCTGGGCACAAGCGATCATCCCTTCTCGGCCTCCCAAAGTGTTTGGTGTTACAGGTGTGAGCCACCACACCTGGCCTCTTTCTGTTTCTTTAGAGTAGAGCTGCCCTAGCATGCATCTCTAGCCCATAACTGTTCCCCAGCATTGTTATGTCTTTTAAGCCTCTTTCAATCTCCAAGTTTGTTGGCTGGGTGAGTGCTCACACCTGTAATCCTGATGTGATAGGATCATTTAAGTTCAGAGGTTTGAGACCAACCTGGACAACACAGGGAGACTCCTGCCTCTACAAAACCTAATTTTCTTCTTCTTTTTTTTTTTTTTTTAAACTCCCCTCAGGCTGCAGTGCAGTGGTGTGATCTCAGCTCACCATAACCTTCGCCTCCTGTGTTCAAGCCATTCTTCTCTCTCATCCTCCCAAGTAGCTGAGATTACAGGCACATGGGACCATACCCAGCTAATTTTTGTACTTTTAATTGAGCTGGGGTTTCACCATGTTGGCCTGGCTGTACTCAAACTTCTGACCTCAGGTGATCTGCCCATCTCAGTCTCTCAAAGTGTAAAGATAGGGATCACAGGTGTGAACAACCGTGCCCGGCCAAAAACTAAAATTTAAAAAAAAAGACACAATCTACAAGTTTCTCCTCTATCCCTTTTCCTTTTTTTTTTTGGAGACAGAGTCTTGTTCTGTCACCCCGGCCAGAGTGCAATGGCACAATGTCAGTCCACTGCAACCTCCAACTCCCAGGTTCAAGTGATTCTCTTGCTTCAGCCTCCTGAATAGCTGGAATTACAGGCATGTGCTACCACACCTGGCTAATTTTTGTATTTTGGTAGAGATGGGGTTTCTCCATGTTGGTCAGGCTGGTCTCAAACTCCTGACCTTGTGATCTGCCCACCTTGCCCTCCCAATGTGCTGGGATTACAGGCCTGAGCCACCTTGCCTGGCCTATCCCTTCTCCTTTCTATGGATTTTGGAAGAGTCCACACTGTTGGGCCTGTAGCATTTCTCAAAGTCTGGATTTCCCTGGTGCAGGTGAACCCATTCTCTGTCTTTTGTATTTGTGGCCTATTTGCAGCCGGATTTATGCTCACCCCATTAGATTAGAGTTTGATCATGTTGGTAAGATTCAGTGGGTGATGTGATTGATCTATTATTGGTGATGAATACTATCCTATTGTCGCTCTTATTTTGTTAATTTTTTAAATTAGTTTTTTAGAAATAGGGGTCTCATTTTGTCACCCAGGCTGGAGTGCAGTGGCTCCACCATAGCTCCCTGAAGCCTCAAATTCCTGGGCTCAAGTGATCTGCACACCTCAGCCTCATGAGTAGCTGAGACCACACACCACCACACCCAACTTGTTTTCTTCTTTGAGATGAAGTCTCGCTCTGTGGCCCAGGCTGGAGTACAGGTGGCACGATCTCGGGTCATTGCAAACTCCGCCTCCCAGTTAATGCAATTCTCCTGCCTCAGCACTCTGCGTAGGTGGAATTATAGGCACCCGCCGCCACACCCAGCTAATTTTCATATTTTTAGTAGAGATGGGCTTTCACCATGTCGGTCAGGCTGGTCTGGAGCTCCTGACCTCAAGTGATCTGCCTGCCACAGCCTCCCCATGTGCTGGGCTTACAGATGTGTGCCATCGCACCGCACCTGGCCAATGTGCAGCATTTTTTTTTTTTTTTTTTTTTTTTAGACTGAGTGTTGTTTTGTCACCCAGGCTGGAGCGCAGTGGCGCAATCTCGGCTCACTGCAATCTCTGCCTCCTGGGTCCAAGCGATTCTGCTGCCCAGCCTCCTGAGTAGCTGGAATTACAGGTAACCGCTACCACGTCCAGCTAATTTTTGTATTTTTGGTAGAGACGGGGTTTCTCCATTTGGCCAGGCTGGTCTAGAACTGACCTAGTGGTCCACCCAGCTCAGCCTCCCAAAGTGCTGGGATTCCAGGTGTGAGCCACCACGCCTGATACCTGATTCCTATTCACCGGTCATGGATGGGAGCTATGGAACCTTTCCCCAGAATACATGCTGGCCCCATCAGAACATCAGGGTTCAGTCTACTAAGAGATGTTCCTCTGTTTGTGCTACACACCCAAATAGTCCATCTCAGTCCACTGTCAGACAACTTCCAGGAATGACAGTGGCTGTAGTCTAGCTGGAACAACGCTGAAGTAGGAGTCAGCAGACCCTGGGACTCTTTTGACTCAGCCACTAACAACTTAATGTGGCCTTGGGGGGGAAAAAAAAAAAGCTGGAGGGACCATGCCTGTAATCCCAGCACTTTGGGAGGTCGATGTGGGAGGATTGCTTGACCCCCAGGAGCTTGAGAGCAGCCTGGGCAACATAGCAAGAGCCCATCTCTACAAAAAATTTCAAAAAATTTTCCAGGTGTGGCAGTGTCCCCCTGTAGTCCCAGCTACTCGGGAGGCTAAAGTGGGAGGATCGCTTGAGTCCCAGAGGTCAAGACTGCACTCAAGCTTGGGCTTCAAAGTGAGACACTGTCTCAGAAAAAAAAGCTGGAGCTTTTGTTTCACGTTTGTAAAAGGTAAATGATATTATCTCCTTCATGGAGTTACTGTGAGGATGGAAATACAATTATTTCTTTTCCCTCTCCTTTTAGAAATACAATGAGTTAGGCATAGTGGCCAGGTGAGGTGGTTCATGCCTGTAATCCCAGCACTTTGGGAGGCCGAGACGGGTGGATCACCTGACGTCAGGAGTTCAAGACCAGCCTGGGCAACATGGTGAAACCCTGACTCCACTAAAACTACAAAAAATTAGCCCGGCGTGGTGGCACATGCCTACAATCTCATCTACTCGGGAAGCTGAGGCAGGAGAGTTGCTTGAACCCGGGAGGTGGAGGTTGTAGTGAGCCGAGATCATCCCACTGCACTCCAGACTGGGAGACAGAGAAAGACTCCATCTCAAAAACAAACAAACGAAAAAACAAAAACACAAAACCCTGTGTGGTGGCTCATCCCTGTAATCTCAGTACTTTGGGAGGCCGAGTTGAATGGATCACCTGAGGTCAGGAGTTCAAGACCAGCCTGACCAACATGCAGAAACCCCACCTCTACTAAAACTTAGCCAAGCATGGTGGCATGTGCCTGTAATCCCAGCTTCTTGGGAGGCTGAGGCAGGAGAATTGCTTCAGCCTGGGAAGCAGAGGTTGCAGTGAGCCGAGATTGCACTCCAGCATGGACAATGAGAAGGAAATTCCATC
>NW_022442858.1:0-4145 GCF_009761245.1 Sapajus apella
ACAGAGTTAAACTGACGTGTGAGTGCAGTAGTTCAGAAATCCTTTCGCTGGAGAATCTGGAAACAGATATTTCCAGCCTTATACAGGCATTTAAGACCTAGCGGTAAGACTGCGTTTAAAACACAGGACAAGCATCTACTTCAAACTGCACTGCTTTCTGTTCGTTCACCTTAGGAAGTTGCATCTATGTTAAGATTCGGCGAGTTAGAAACACGTTTCTTCTAAAAGCAGCATTTGGATATTCCAGTGTGAAAGAGCCTGCAGGCCGTAATCAGAAACATTTTGCTGTAATACCAAAACACAGCTATCTAGCAGAATGGTTGTCAAGTTGTAAAATCATCCAATGGAGATAAATAGATGTGTGTGGCCAGAGGTTCTGAAATCTTTTCTTCGGGTAATCTGGAAACAGATATTTCCAGCCTTACACAGGGATTTAAGACCTAGCAGTAAGACTGCTTTTAAAACACAGGATAAACGTGAAGTTCAAACTGCTCTGCTTTGTATACGTTCACCTTAGGAAGTTGCATCTATGTTTAGATTCAGCGAGTTAGAAACACGTTTCTTCTAAAAGCTGCGTTTGGATATTCCAGAATGACTGAGACTAAAGGCGGTAATGTGAAATATCTTCCTCTAAAAAAAAACGCAGCTATCTAGCAGAATGGTTGTCAAGCTGTGCAATCAACATACAGAGTTAAACTGATGTGTGTTTGTAGCAGTTCAGAAATCCTTTGCTTCTAGAAACTGGAAACAGATATTTTCAGCCATATACTGGCATATGAGAACTAACTGTAAGACTGCGTTTAGAACACCGGAGAAACGTCTATTTCAAACTGCTCTGCTTTGTGTTCTTTCACCTTAGGTAGTTGAATCTATGTGTAGATTCAGCGAGTTCGAAAAACATTTCTTCTAAAATCTGCGTTTGGATATTCCAGAGTGACTGAGACTAAAGGCTGTAATGAGAATTATCTTGCTAAAAAGCAAAAACGGAGCTATCTAGCAGAATGGTTGTCATGCCGTAAAATCATCTTATGGAGTTAAATTGATGTGTGTGTGCAGAGGTTCTGAAATCTTTTCTTGGTGTATCTGGAAATAGATATTTCCAGCCTTACCCCGGCATTTGCGACCTAGCAGTAAGACTGCGTTTAAAACACAGGAGAAACGTCTTTTTCAAACTGCTCTGCTTTGTGTTCGTTCACCTTAAGAAGTTGCATCTATGTTTAGATTTCAGGACGTAAACACATTTCTTCTAAAAGCTGCGTTTGGATATTCCAGAATGACTGAGACTAAAGGCTGTAATGAGAAATATCTTGCTCTAATACAAAAACTCATCTATCTAGCAGAATGGTTTTCAAGCTGTACAATCTTCTTACAGAGTTAAACAGACGTGTGTGTGCAGTAGTTCAGAAATCCTTTCGTTGGAGAATCTGGAAACAGATATTTCCAGCCTTATACAGGCATTTAAGACCTAGCGGTAAGACTGCATTTAAAACACAGGAGAAACGTGTATTTCAAACAGCACTGCTTTCTATTCGTTCACCTTAGGAAGTTGCATCTATCTTTAGATTCAGCGAGTTAGAAACACGTTTCTTCTAAAAGCAGCATTTGGATATTCCAGTGTGAAAGAGCCTGCAGGCCGTAATCAGAAACATCTTGCTCTAAAACAAAATCGCAGCTATCTACCAGAATGGTTGTCAAGTTGTAAAATCATCTTATGGAGATAAATTGATGTGTGTGTGCAGAGGTTCTGAAATATTTTCTTCGGATAATCTGGAAACACATATTTCCAGCCTGACACAGGCTTATGAGAATTAACAGTAAAAGTGCCTTTAAAACACTAGAGAAACGTCTAGTTGTAACAACTCTTCTTTGTGTTCGTTCACCTTAGGAAGTTGCATCTATGTTTAGATTCCGCGAGTTAGAAACACATTTCTTCTAAAACCTGCTTTTGGATATTCCAGAATGACTGAGACTAAAGGCGGTAATGAGAAATATCTTGCTCTAAAACAAAAAGGCAGCTATCTAGCAGAATGGTTGTCAACCTGTGCAATCAACATGCAGAGGTAAACTGATTTGTGTTTGCAGCAGTTCAGAAATCCTTTGCTTCGAGACTCTGGAGACAGATATTTCCAGCCATACACAGGCATATGAGATCTAACAGTAAGACTGCGTTTAAAACACTGGAGAATCGTCTAGTTCAAACTGCTCTGCTTTGTGTTCCTTCACCTTAGGAAGTTGCATCTATGTTTAGATTCAGCGAGTTAGAAACACGTTTCTTCTAAAAGCTGCGTTTGTATATTCCAGAATGACTGGGACTAAAGGCCGTAATGAGAAATATCTTGCTCTAAAACAAAAACGCAGCTATCTAGCAGAATGGTTGTCAAGCTGTACAATCTTCTTACAGAGTTAAGCTGACGTGTGAGTGCAGTTGTTCAGAAATCCTATCGTTGGAGAATCTGGAAAAAGATATTTCCATCCTTATACAGGCATTTAAGACCTAGCAGTAAGACTGCGTTTAAAACACAGGACAAACATCTACTTCAAACTGCACTGCTTTCTGTTCGTTCACCTTAGGAAGTTGCATCTATCTTTAGATTCAGCGAGTTAGAAACACGTTTCTTCTAAAAGCTGCGTTTGGATATTCCAGTGTGAAAGAGCCTGCAGGCCGTAATCAGAAACATCTTGCTCTAAAACAAAAACGCAGCTATCTAGCAGAATGGTTGTCAAGTTGTAAAATCATCTTATGGAGTTAAATTGATGTGTGTGTGAAGAGGTTCTGAAATCTTTCCTTCGGGTAACCGGGAAACAGATATTTCCAGCCTTACACAGGCATTTAAGACCTAGCAGTCAGACTGCGTTTAAAACACAGTATAAACGTCAAGTTCAAACTGCTCTGCTTTGTGTTCGTTCACCTTAGGAAGTTGCATCTATGTTTAGATTCAGCGAGTTAGAAACACGTTTCTTCTAAAATCTGCGTTTGGATATTCCAGAGTGTGTGATAGTAAAGGACGTAATGAGAAATATCTTGCTCTATAACAAAACCGCAGCAATCATGCAGAATGGTTGTCAATCTGTACAATCTTCTTACAAAGTTAAACTGACGTGTGTGTGCAGTAGTTCCGAAATCCTTTCATTGGAGAATCTGGAAACATATATTTCCAGCCTTATACAGTCATTTAAGACCTAGCGGTAAGACTGCGTTTAAAACACAGGAGAAACGTCTACTTCAAACTGCACTGCTTTCTGTTCGTTCACCTTAGGAAGTTTCATCTATGTTTAGATTCAGGGAGTTAGAAACACGTTTCTTCTAAAAGCTGCGTTTGGATATTCCAGAATGACTGAGACTAAAGGCCTTAATGAGAAATATCTTGCTCTAAACAAAAACGCATCTATCTAGCAGAATGTTTGTCAAGCTGTACAATCTTCTTACAGAGTTAAAATGACTTGTGTGTGCAGTAGTTCAGAAATCCTTTCGTTGCAGAATCTGGAAGCAGATATTTCCAGCAATATACAGGCTTATAAGAACTAGAAGTAAGACTGGGTTTAAAACAGACGAGAAACATCTAGTTCAAACTGCTCTGCTTTGTGTTCATTCACCTTAGGAAGTTGCATCTATGTTTAGATTCAGCGAGTTAGAAACACGTTTCTTCTAAAAACTGCGTTTGGATATTCCAGAATAACTGAGACTAAAGGCCATAATGAGAAATATCTTGCTCTAAAACAAAAACGCAGCTATCTAGCAGAATGGTTGTCAAGCTGTACAATCTTCTTACAGAGTTAAACTGACGTGTGTTTGCAGCAGTTCAGAAATGCTTTGCTTCGAGAATCTGGAAACAGATATTTCCAGCCATATACACGCCTAAGAGAACTACCAGTAAGACTGCGTTTAAAACACTGGAGAAACGTCTATTTCAACCTGCTATGCTTTGTGATCGTTCACATTAGGAAGTTGCATCTATGTTTAGATTCAGCGAGTTAGAAAAACGTTTCTTCTAAAATCTGCATTTGGATATTCCAGAGTGTGTGAGAGTAAAGGCCATAATGAGAAATATCTTGCTCTAAAGAAAAAACCCAGCTATCTAGCAGAATGGTTGTCAAGTGGTAAAATCATCTTATAGAGTTAAATTCATGATGTTTGCAGAGGTTCT
>NW_022442859.1:0-4145 GCF_009761245.1 Sapajus apella
TTCCTCATAGCCAGAGGGCTGCAGGGTTTACTCTGGGCAGCCTCACTCTCCCATTGGCTTTGTGACACTATTTTCCTGCTCACAGGTTATTCACAGAGCTTCCCTGACAGAAACAAGGGTGACTAATTCTACGACTTATTTCTCTCAATTCCTTACTTTGTCCTCCCAGACAAGTGGCAGTCAAGTCAACCTATCTACCCTCCCTGCCTGTCACTGTACAACTCGATTCAACCACAAACCACACAGCGTTTCTTCTCCCCCTTGCTCTGCCTCTTCTCTTTCTCTTTCCCTAAATATCATTACCCTCTCTTTCATTCTTATAAAAGCAGTTTAGCCCAGATTGTGAGGGATTTTGAATGCTTGTCCAAGATTATATGCTTTATTAATGCAAAATAGGAAATGAATTGTGGTTTTTTCTTTTAAGACAATTATCTCTTAACCTAATTTGTGGTCTTTCTTTTAGCTCCTTAAATATTGCTGCTACCCAGGATGTTTTGATTCTGTTTTCCTTTGTTTGTTTTTCTGTTTGTTTGTTTTTCTGTTTGTTTGTTTGTTTGTTTTCTTATTCTTCCATACCATTCTTGTGGGAACTGTCTCCTCACTAGACTAGGGCTTTTAAATCTATACCTACCTCATGCACTCAAGGGCCATTCACTGATTCTATCTCTAGGCCACAGATTTCTCTGAACTGCAGATACACATACACAACACAGAACACATACACAACACACTACCAGCTCCTTTTGGAAAGACCCTAGAATCAGCACATTGACACTGGAATTTAGCCTTTCCCCACAAAAATGTGCCTGTCTTTCCACATAATACATCAATTGTATCATTACAACCCCCATGCCCCAAGCCATGAAACTGAACTTCATATTTGATTTCTTCCTTCACTTTGGCCCTATACAATCTATGGGTCAAGTTCTACTAAAATCTCCAAAGAATTTTTCAACTGTGTACTTCCCTTAAGTCTTCCTTGCATTGATTTCCATAATCATGAAATGTTCATAATATAATGTTCCATATAAAATTCCTGATTTGTTCTATGAGTGCTGCTGAAGTCATCTTCTTGAAACATAAACTTTCAACTTATGTGATCATGTGACCCTTCAACAGTAAGTTCTTTCATGGATCATCATCGTCTTCAGGACACAATCAGTATCATTTAGAATAATATTCACTGTCCTTAATGATCTATCTATAAGCCTTGACATTACAATCTAATTTTCTCAATTTTACTACTCTGAAGTCATTGCCATTCTCTAAATATGGAATCCTCTCTTTGCAGCAGTGGTTCCTCTCATTGGTGGCTGTGTCTGCCTGAAGTCCCCTTTCCCCATACTTCTCAGACTCCTGTCCTTCTGCCAGGAGGTTTGTGTCCAGTTGTTTTCAAAATTCCTCCAGAAAATATTCCCTCCAGTCTATGCTCTGTGCCCAGATTTGTGTGCCCAAAAAAGTCCTGCAGCTATTCTGTGCTTCTGTAGAGCCCTTTGAGTATCAGATAAGCTGATATAAGCGTGAGTATGACTTCAGGTTCAAAATGCACAAGATACATTATAAGGCAATAATTAGTTATGCAAAGTGTTTCTCAGGGAGATTTCAGAAATATATTATTATTCAGAGAGATCACAAATCACATACCTTGTTATTCAGGGAGATTTACTAATACACTATGTTATTTTATTTGCATTTAATTCACCGTGAACTGTAAATCTTAGAAGCCATCCTAGTTGTGGTGTAAAATCAAAATACAAAAAGCAAAAGCATATCCATGCTTCTAAGTCATGAGGACTAATCTTGAGCAACCTATATTACCCTTTAAGAAAACTAAGAGGCTTTCTTCTTGAAAAGTGGTAATTGTTTCAAAGCAATAGCATTTTCCCTTTGAAATCATCTCAAAAGTCAACAAAAGTTACCATTAGAATAGATATTGTTTGTATCATTCCTTTAACACAAAAATTTCAGATATTATTGAAAGTCAATTTGCTGTAACAACGTTTATGTGTCAGAAATTGAATTCAATTCCATAAGGCTCCAGGTGAGTATTATCTAGAGATAGCTCTTCCAACCCTAAAGATTAGTAAATTTTTCTCAAAAGATGAGACACAAACTGCATAGAAAATTAAGTGCAATGCCCAAGAGCATGTCTTCCTTTTATTAGAAAAACCAACAAACACAATGCTTAGTATGTTGTCCTGCATAAATATCAAACATGCAGAGTTTGCTACTGTTTTCTTGTTCTGAATTAAAATTGCTCCCAGTTGATTTCTCATTTTAAGTCTACCAGGTAAGGACCCAACTTAGGTAACTGGTCATATTTTTCAGTAAGAGAGGGAGCTGGAGGTGGATTCTGAAGAACTTGGTTTAATTTCTTCATCAACTTTGCTGGTAGTACTCCAGAACAAGATAATTATGATTTTTGGACTGTGATTCCCTCTCATATATAATGGAACCTGTCAGACCAATGGGACCAAATGAATGAGGGTAGAACGAGAGGATGCCTGTGAACACGCCATAGAGCACTAAGCTGAGCTACTGAATAAAATTGCAGAGAGACTCAAATATTAAAGTGCACGCATATGGCTTTTAGTTTCATTGAAGCTTTAAAACAGTCACTGCTATTTTCTTTTCTTTTTTTAAATACATTTCAAATAGTGAAAATATTCTCTATGTAAACATGAGAAAATAGTAAAGACTTGCATTTTATTTTTTCCATTGACCAAAATCTCACTGAGATTAGACAAACACAAATTAATAGTTACAAAGATCAGGAAAAGACACAACATTGTTTTGGAAGCTTAAAATCAGATGGGTGATGAGTAACTTGCTTAGAAGGCTAATCCTTAACCCTGTCCTAAGCCAGTAGTAGGCAAAGAATAGGAGTAAGAAAATTTAAATTGTAGAATTTTGGTAAAACTAGGAAATGTAAAAGCTAAATGTCTGAAAGTGTTGCCTCAAGTGGACAGAAAATAAGACTGGTTTATAGGCTACCTAAAGAGTTTAGTAACAAACTCATAGGCCATAATTGCAACAAACTACAAGTGAAAAAAGGAGTATTTAAAATAGTCAGAAACCTTCTAAAAGTCAATAAAGAAAAATGTCAAATAACCCATTATAAAAATGGACCCAAGACAGGAGCAAGCATTTTAGGAAAGAAAAAACCCAAATGGCCAATCATCATCAAAAAACACTCAATGCCCACTAGGGAGAGGCACATTCCATTCACAACATAACATTATTCAACTATCAAATTAGAAATAAACGCAGACAATAAATGCTTGTGACTAAGAGGAACAACTAGTTTGTAAACTCTAGTAGGAATATAAATTGGAAAATAATTGTGGAAAATAGTCTAGTTAAAGGTGTCCATATCCAATGTCTCACCAGATATATACCCTTGAAAAACAAAAGTCAGCTGGGTGCGGTGCATCATGCCTATAATCCCAGCACTTTGGGAGGCTGAGGCGGGTGGATCATGAGGTCAAGAGATCGAGACCATCCTGGTGAACATGGTGAAACCCCATCTCTACTAAAAATACAAAAATTAGCTGGGCATGGTAGTGCATGCCAGTAGTCCCAGCTACTTGGGATGCTGAGGCGGGAATATTGCTTGAACCCAGGAGTCAGGGGTTGTGGTGGGCCGAGATCACGCCATTGCACTCCAGCCTGGGTAACAAGAGTGAAACTCCGTCTGAAAAACAAAACAAAACAAAACAAAACAAAAAACAAACAAAAAAAGAAAAACCTCTTACACTCTTACACATGTACACAAAGTTATGACAGAATGTCTTTTCACTGAAGCATCTTTATCATAGCAAAAAATTGGATCAATGAAGTTATACTGATGTAATAAAGAATAGAGAAACAAATTATGCAATATTACTGCAATGGAAGGTTGATTACAGCAGAGGAAAAGAATGAACTCCAGGTATATAAATCAACATGGAAAACTAGGAAAATGTCTGTAGGTATTCAATAACTGCATAGTTGAAAATTAACAGCCTTTGACTCCCTATCTTGCATTTAAAATTTTTAAATTAAATTGAATTTCATACTATTACTGTGTTATTCTAAATAGAAATACTGTTTGTGCTGAATGATCACAGATGTAGCATCCACTGTGTATTGTCAACTCTGGGGAC
>NW_022442860.1:0-4144 GCF_009761245.1 Sapajus apella
CACCTGTGGTTTAGACGTGATCTTACCGCTAATTCTTATGAGCCTGTATATGGCTGGAAATATCTCTTTCCAGATTCTCCAAAGAAAGGGTTTCTGAACTGCTACATTTACATATCTCTTTAGCTCTGCAACTTGAATATACACCTTTACAATCATTCTTCAACATAGCTCCGTTTTTGTTTTAGAGCCACATATTTCTCATTACATCCTATACTCCCATTCACTCAGGAATATCCAAACGCAGCTTTTAGAAGAAACGTGTTTCTAACTCGCTGAATCTAATCATACATGCAACTTCCTAAGGAGAATGAACACACAGCGGAGAAGTTTGAAACAGACGCTTCTCCTGTGATTTAGATCAATGTTACCGCTAATTCTTATGATTGTGTATGTGGCTGGAATATCTCTTTCCAAACTCTCCAAAGATTGGGTCTCTCAACTGCTACATTCACACATGTGTTTAACTCTGTAAGGTTAATATACACCTTGACAAACATTCTGCTACACAGCCCCATTTTTTTTTAGAGCCAGATATTTCTCATTACATCCTATACTCTCATTGACTCAGGAATATCCAAACGCAGCTTTTAGAAGATACGTGTTTCTAACCCGCTGAATCGAAACATAGATGCAACTTCCTGAGCTGAACGAACACACAGCAGAGAAGTTTGAAACAGACGTTTCTCCTGTGGTTTATAGTCGATCTTACCGCTAATTCTTATGAGCCTGTATATGGCTGGAAGTATCTCTTTCCTGACTCTCCAAAGAAAGGGTTTCTGAACTGCTATAATAACACATCTGTTTAACTCTGTAAGTTGAATACACACCTAGAGAATCATTCTGCTACATAGCCCCGTTTTTGTTTTAGAGCCAGATTTGTCTGATTATAACCTATACTCCCATTGACTCAGGAATATCCAAATGCAGCTTTTAGGAGAAACGTGTCTCTAACTCGCGGAATCTAGGCATAGATGCAACTCCCTAAGGTTAACGAACACACAGCAGAGAAGTTTGAAAGAGACGTTTCTCCTGTGGTTGAGATTCGATCTTACCGCTAATTCTTATGAGCCTGTATATGGCTGGAAATATCTCTTTCCTGACACCCAAAGAAAGGGTTTCTAAACTGCTATAATAACACATCTGTTTAACTCTGTAAGTTGAATACACACCTAGACAATCATTCTGCTACATAGCTCCATTTTTGTTTTACAGCCAGGTATTTCTCATTACATCCGGTACTCCCATTGACTCAGGAATATCCAAACACAGGTTTTAGAAGAAACGTGTTTCTAACTGGCTGAATCTCAACATAGTTGCAACTTCCTAAGGTGAACGAACACACAGCAGAGAAGTTTGAAACAGACGTTTATCCTGTTGTTTAGACGCGATCTTACAGCTAATTCTTATTAGCCTGCATAGGGCTGGAAATATCTCTTTGCAAATTCTCCAAAGAAAGGGTTTCTGACCTGCTACATACACACATCTGTTTCACTTTGTAAGTTGAATATACAGCTTGACAATCGTTCTGCTACATAACTCCGTTTTTGTTTTAGAGCCAGATATTTCTGATTACACCCTATACTCCCATTCACTCAGCAATATCTAAACGCAGCTTTAAGAAGAAACGTGTTTCTAACGCGTTGAATCTAACCATAGGTGCAACTTCCTAAGGTGAGCGAAGACAAAGCAGAGAAGCTTGAAACAGACGGTTCTCCTGTGGTTTAGATTCGATCTTACCGCTAATTCTTAGGAGCCTGTATATGGCTGAAAATATCTCTTTCCAGATTCTCCAAAGAAAGGATTTCTGATCTGCAACATTAACATAAATTTTTAACACTGTAGGTTGAATACATACCCTGATAATCATTGTGCTACATAGCTCCGTTTTTATTTTAGAGCCAGATATTTCTCATTACATCCTAGACTCCCATTCACTCAGGAATATCCAAATGCAGCTTTTAGAAGAAATGTGTTTCACACTCGCTGAATCTAATCACAGATGCATCTTCCTAAGGTGAACGAACACACAGCAGAGAAGTTTGAAAGACACGTTTCTCCTGTGGTTAAGACGCGATCTTACCGCTCATTCTATGAGCCTGTATGTTGCTGGAAATATCTCTTTCTAGATTCTCCAAAGAAAGCGTTTCTGAACTGCTATATTGACACATCTGTTTAACTCTGTAAGTTGAATATACACCTTGACAATCATTCTTCTGCATAGCTTCGTTTTTGTTTTAGAGCCCGATGTTTCTCTTTACACCCAATACTCCCATTCACACACATCTGTTTTACTCCATACGTCGAATATACGCGTAGACAATAATTCTGCTACATAGCTCCGTTTTTGTTTTAGAGCCAGATATTTCTCATTACACCCTATACTCCCATTTACTCAGGAATATCCAAACGCAGCTTTTATAAGAAACGTGTTTCTAACTCTCTGAATCTAATCATAGATGCAACTTCCAAAGGTGAATGAACACACAGCAGAGAAGTTTGAAACAGACGTTTCTCCTTTGGTTTAGACTGGAACTTACCGCTAATTCTTATGAGCCTGTATATGGCTGGAAATATCTCTTTCAAGATTCTCCAAAGAAAGGGATTCTGAACTGCCATATTCACACATATGTTTAACCTCTACGTTGAATATTCCACTAGGCAATCATTGTGCTACATAGTTACGTTTTTGTTTTAGAGCCATATATTTCTCATTACACCCTGTACTGCCATTCACTCAGAAATATCCAAAGTCAGGTTTAAGAAGAAAAGTGTTTCTAACCCACTGAATCTAAACATAGATGCAACTTCCTAAGGTGAACGAACACACAGCAGAGAAGTTTGAAACAGATGTTTCTCCTGTGGTTTAGACGCAATCTTACCGCCGCTAATTCTTATGAGCATGTATATGGCTGGAAATATCTCTTTCCAGATTCTCCAAAGAAAGGTTCTCTGAAATGCTACTTTCACACATATTTTTAACTCTGTTATTTCAATACATATCTTGACAATCATTCTGCTACTTAGCTCCGTTATTGTTTTAGAGCCAGATATTTCTGATTACATCCTATACTCCCATTGACTCAGGAATATCCAAACGTAGCTTTTAGAAGAAACGTGTTTCTAACTCGCTGAATCTAAACATAGATGCAACTTCCTAAGCTGAACTAACACACAGCAGAGAAGTTTATAACAGACGTTTCTCTGTGGTTTAGACACGATCTTACCACTAATTCTATTAGCCTGTATAGGGATGGAAATATCTCTTACAAAATGCTCCAAAGAAAGGGTTTCTGAACTGCTACATTCATACATCTGTTTACCTCTGTATGTTGAATACACAGCTTGACAATCATTCTGCTACATAGCTCCGTTTTACTTTTAGAGCCAGATATTTCTCATTACGTCCTATGCTCCCATTACTCAGGAATATCCAAACGCAGCTTTTAGAAGAAACGTGTTTCTAACTCGCTGAATCTAAACAGAGATGCGTCTTCCTAAGGTGAACGAACACACAGCAGAGAAGTTTGAAACAGACGTTTCTCCTGTGGTTTAGATTTTATCTTACCGTTAATTCTTATGAGCTTGTATATGGCTGGAAATATCTCTTCCAGATTCTCCAAAGAAAGGGATTCTGAACTGCTACATTCACACATCTGTTTCACTCTGTACGTTTAATAGATACCTGACAATCATTCTGCTACATAGCTCCGTTTTTGTTTCAGAGCCAGATATTTCCATTACATCGTATACTCCCATTGACTCAGGAATATCCAAACGCAACTTTTAGAAGAAACGTGTTTCTAACTCGCTGAATCTAAACATAGATGCAACTTCCTAAGGTGAACGAACACACAGCAGAGAATTTTGAAACAGACGTTTCTCCTGTGGTTTATACGAGATCTTACCGCTAATTCTTATGAGCCTGTATATTGCTGGAAATATCTCTTTCCTGATTCTCCAAAGAAAGGGTTTCTGAACTGCCACATTCACACATCTGTTTATCTCTGTGAGTTAAATATACAGCTTGACAATCATTCTGGCACATAGCTCCGATTTTGTTTTAGAGCCAGATATTTCTCATTACAAAGTATACTCCCATTCACTCAGGAATATCCAAACGCAGCTTTTAGAAGAAACGTGTTTC
>NW_022442861.1:0-4144 GCF_009761245.1 Sapajus apella
CACCTGTGGTTTAGACGTGATCTTACCGCTAATTCTTATGAGCCTGTATATGGCTGGAAATATCTCTTTCCAGATTCTCCAAAGAAAGGGTTTCTGAACTGCTACATTTACATATCTCTTTAGCTCTGCAACTTGAATATACACCTTTACAATCATTCTTCAACATAGCTCCGTTTTTGTTTTAGAGCCACATATTTCTCATTACATCCTATACTCCCATTCACTCAGGAATATCCAAACGCAGCTTTTAGAAGAAACGTGTTTCTAACTCGCTGAATCTAATCATACATGCAACTTCCTAAGGAGAATGAACACACAGCGGAGAAGTTTGAAACAGACGCTTCTCCTGTGATTTAGATCAATGTTACCGCTAATTCTTATGATTGTGTATGTGGCTGGAATATCTCTTTCCAAACTCTCCAAAGATTGGGTCTCTCAACTGCTACATTCACACATGTGTTTAACTCTGTAAGGTTAATATACACCTTGACAAACATTCTGCTACACAGCCCCATTTTTTTTTAGAGCCAGATATTTCTCATTACATCCTATACTCTCATTGACTCAGGAATATCCAAACGCAGCTTTTAGAAGATACGTGTTTCTAACCCGCTGAATCGAAACATAGATGCAACTTCCTGAGCTGAACGAACACACAGCAGAGAAGTTTGAAACAGACGTTTCTCCTGTGGTTTATAGTCGATCTTACCGCTAATTCTTATGAGCCTGTATATGGCTGGAAGTATCTCTTTCCTGACTCTCCAAAGAAAGGGTTTCTGAACTGCTATAATAACACATCTGTTTAACTCTGTAAGTTGAATACACACCTAGAGAATCATTCTGCTACATAGCCCCGTTTTTGTTTTAGAGCCAGATTTGTCTGATTATAACCTATACTCCCATTGACTCAGGAATATCCAAATGCAGCTTTTAGGAGAAACGTGTCTCTAACTCGCGGAATCTAGGCATAGATGCAACTCCCTAAGGTTAACGAACACACAGCAGAGAAGTTTGAAAGAGACGTTTCTCCTGTGGTTGAGATTCGATCTTACCGCTAATTCTTATGAGCCTGTATATGGCTGGAAATATCTCTTTCCTGACACCCAAAGAAAGGGTTTCTAAACTGCTATAATAACACATCTGTTTAACTCTGTAAGTTGAATACACACCTAGACAATCATTCTGCTACATAGCTCCATTTTTGTTTTACAGCCAGGTATTTCTCATTACATCCGGTACTCCCATTGACTCAGGAATATCCAAACACAGGTTTTAGAAGAAACGTGTTTCTAACTGGCTGAATCTCAACATAGTTGCAACTTCCTAAGGTGAACGAACACACAGCAGAGAAGTTTGAAACAGACGTTTATCCTGTTGTTTAGACGCGATCTTACAGCTAATTCTTATTAGCCTGCATAGGGCTGGAAATATCTCTTTGCAAATTCTCCAAAGAAAGGGTTTCTGACCTGCTACATACACACATCTGTTTCACTTTGTAAGTTGAATATACAGCTTGACAATCGTTCTGCTACATAACTCCGTTTTTGTTTTAGAGCCAGATATTTCTGATTACACCCTATACTCCCATTCACTCAGCAATATCTAAACGCAGCTTTAAGAAGAAACGTGTTTCTAACGCGTTGAATCTAACCATAGGTGCAACTTCCTAAGGTGAGCGAAGACAAAGCAGAGAAGCTTGAAACAGACGGTTCTCCTGTGGTTTAGATTCGATCTTACCGCTAATTCTTAGGAGCCTGTATATGGCTGAAAATATCTCTTTCCAGATTCTCCAAAGAAAGGATTTCTGATCTGCAACATTAACATAAATTTTTAACACTGTAGGTTGAATACATACCCTGATAATCATTGTGCTACATAGCTCCGTTTTTATTTTAGAGCCAGATATTTCTCATTACATCCTAGACTCCCATTCACTCAGGAATATCCAAATGCAGCTTTTAGAAGAAATGTGTTTCACACTCGCTGAATCTAATCACAGATGCATCTTCCTAAGGTGAACGAACACACAGCAGAGAAGTTTGAAAGACACGTTTCTCCTGTGGTTAAGACGCGATCTTACCGCTCATTCTATGAGCCTGTATGTTGCTGGAAATATCTCTTTCTAGATTCTCCAAAGAAAGCGTTTCTGAACTGCTATATTGACACATCTGTTTAACTCTGTAAGTTGAATATACACCTTGACAATCATTCTTCTGCATAGCTTCGTTTTTGTTTTAGAGCCCGATGTTTCTCTTTACACCCAATACTCCCATTCACACACATCTGTTTTACTCCATACGTCGAATATACGCGTAGACAATAATTCTGCTACATAGCTCCGTTTTTGTTTTAGAGCCAGATATTTCTCATTACACCCTATACTCCCATTTACTCAGGAATATCCAAACGCAGCTTTTATAAGAAACGTGTTTCTAACTCTCTGAATCTAATCATAGATGCAACTTCCAAAGGTGAATGAACACACAGCAGAGAAGTTTGAAACAGACGTTTCTCCTTTGGTTTAGACTGGAACTTACCGCTAATTCTTATGAGCCTGTATATGGCTGGAAATATCTCTTTCAAGATTCTCCAAAGAAAGGGATTCTGAACTGCCATATTCACACATATGTTTAACCTCTACGTTGAATATTCAACTAGGCAATCATTGTGCTACATAGTTACGTTTTTGTTTTAGAGCCATATATTTCTCATTACACCCTGTACTGCCATTCACTCAGAAATATCCAAAGTCAGGTTTAAGAAGAAACGTGTTTCTAACCCACTGAATCTAAACATAGATGCAACTTCCTAAGGTGAACGAACACACAGCAGAGAAGTTTGAAACAGATGTTTCTCCTGTGGTTTAGACGCAATCTTACCGCCGCTAATTCTTATGAGCATGTATATGGCTGGAAATATCTCTTTCCAGATTCTCCAAAGAAAGGTTCTCTGAAATGCTACTTTCACACATATTTTTAACTCTGTTATTTCAATACATATCTTGACAATCATTCTGCTACTTAGCTCCGTTATTGTTTTAGAGCCAGATATTTCTGATTACATCCTATACTCCCATTGACTCAGGAATATCCAAACGTAGCTTTTAGAAGAAACGTGTTTCTAACTCGCTGAATCTAAACATAGATGCAACTTCCTAAGCTGAACTAACACACAGCAGAGAAGTTTATAACAGACGTTTCTCTGTGGTTTAGACACGATCTTACCACTAATTCTATTAGCCTGTATAGGGATGGAAATATCTCTTACAAAATGCTCCAAAGAAAGGGTTTCTGAACTGCTACATTCATACATCTGTTTACCTCTGTATGTTGAATACACAGCTTGACAATCATTCTGCTACATAGCTCCGTTTTACTTTTAGAGCCAGATATTTCTCATTACGTCCTATGCTCCCATTACTCAGGAATATCCAAACGCAGCTTTTAGAAGAAACGTGTTTCTAACTCGCTGAATCTAAACAGAGATGCGTCTTCCTAAGGTGAACGAACACACAGCAGAGAAGTTTGAAACAGACGTTTCTCCTGTGGTTTAGATTTTATCTTACCGTTAATTCTTATGAGCTTGTATATGGCTGGAAATATCTCTTCCAGATTCTCCAAAGAAAGGGATTCTGAACTGCTACATTCACACATCTGTTTCACTCTGTACGTTTAATAGATACCTGACAATCATTCTGCTACATAGCTCCGTTTTTGTTTCAGAGCCAGATATTTCCATTACATCGTATACTCCCATTGACTCAGGAATATCCAAACGCAACTTTTAGAAGAAACGTGTTTCTAACTCGCTGAATCTAAACATAGATGCAACTTCCTAAGGTGAACGAACACACAGCAGAGAATTTTGAAACAGACGTTTCTCCTGTGGTTTATACGAGATCTTACCGCTAATTCTTATGAGCCTGTATATTGCTGGAAATATCTCTTTCCTGATTCTCCAAAGAAAGGGTTTCTGAACTGCCACATTCACACATCTGTTTATCTCTGTGAGTTAAATATACAGCTTGACAATCATTCTGGCACATAGCTCCGATTTTGTTTTAGAGCCAGATATTTCTCATTACAAAGTATACTCCCATTCACTCAGGAATATCCAAACGCAGCTTTTAGAAGAAACGTGTTTC
>NW_022442862.1:0-4143 GCF_009761245.1 Sapajus apella
GGAGAATGGTTGTTTAGCTGTAGAATCAATTTACAGAAATAAACTAATGTGTGTGTGCAACAGTTCAGAAACGCTTTCTTTGGAGAATCTGGAAACAGATATTTCCAGCCATATGCAGGCATATAAGAACTGGAAGTAAGACTGCGTTTAAAACACAGGAGAAAAGAGTTGTTCACACTGCTCTACTTGGTGTTCCTTCGCCTTAGGAAGTTGCATCTGTTTAGATTCAGTGAGTTACACACACGTTTCTTCTAAAAGCTGCGTTTGTATATGCTAGAGTGAATGAGGCTATAGGCTGTAATGACAAATATCTTGCTCTAAAACAAAAGCGCAGCTATCTAGCAAATGGTTGTCAAGCTGAAGAATCAACTTACAGAGCTAAAGTGATTTGAGTGTGCAGCAGTTCAGAAATCCTTTCTTTGGAGAATCTGGAAACAGGTATTTCCAGCCTTATACAGGCATATAAGAACTTCCAGTAAGACTGCGTTTAAAACACAGGAGAAACGTCTATTTCAAACTGCTCTGCTTTGTGTTCGTTCACCTTAGGAAGTTGCCTCTATGTTTAGATTCAGCGAGTTAGAAACACGTTTCTTTTATAATCTGCGTTTGGATATTCCAGGGTGATTTAGACTATAGGATGCAATGAGAAATATCTTGCTCTAAAACTAAAACGCTGCTATCTAGCAGAATGGTTGTCAATCTGTACAAAAAACTTACAGAGTTAAACTGATGTGTGTGTGCAGCAGTTCAGAAATCCTTTCTTTGGAGAATCTGGAAACAGATATTTCCAGCCATATGCAGCCATATAAGAACTGGAAGTAAGACTACGTTTAAAACACAGGAGAAACATCTCTTTCAAACTGCTCTGTTTTGTGTTCACTCACTTAGGAAGTTGCATCTGTGTTTAGATTCAGCGAGTTAGAATCAAGCTTCTTCTAAAAGCGGCGTTTTGATATTCCACAGTGACTGAGACTGTAGTCAGTAAAGGGAAATATATTGCTCTAAAACAGAAACGCAGCTCTCTAGGAGAATGGTTGTTTAGCTGTAGAATCAATTTACAGAAATAAACTAACGTGTGTGTGCAACAGTTCAGAAACGCTTTCTTTGGAGAATCTGGAAACAGAGATTTCCAGCCGTATACAGGCATATAAGAACTTGCAGTAAGACTGCATTTAAAACACAGGAGAAACATCTATTTCAAACTCTCTGCTTTGTGTTCGTTCAACTTAGGAAGTTGCCTCTATGTTTAGATTCAGCGAGTTAGAAACACGTTTCTTTTATAATCTGCGTTGGGATATTCCAGGGTGATTTAGACTATAGGATGTAGTGAGAAATATCTTGCTCTAAAACTAAAACGCTACTATCTAGCAGAATGGTTGTCAATCTGTACAAACAACTTACAGAGTTAAACTGATGTGTGTGTGCAGCAGTTCAGAAATCCTTTCTTTGGAGAATCTGAAAACAGATATTTCCAGCCATTTACAGGCATATAAGAACTTGCAGTAAGACTGCATTTAAAACACAGGAGAAACGTCTTTTTCAAACTGCTCTGCTTAGTGTTCGTTCACCTTAGGTCGTTACCTCTATGTTTAGATTCAGCGAGTTAGAAACACGTTTCTTTTATAATCTGCGTTTGGATATTCCAGAGTGAAATAGACTATAGGATGTAATGAGAAATAACTCGCTCTAAAACAAAAACGCAGCTATCTAGCAGAATTGTTGTCAATCTGTACAATCAACTAACAGAGGTAAACTGAATTGTGTGTGCCGCAGTTCAGAAATCGTTTCTTTGGAGAATCTGGAAACAGATATTTCCCGCCATATACAGGCATATAAGAACTGGCAGTAAGACTGCGTTTTAAACACAGGAGAAACATCTCGATCAAACTGCTCTGCTTTGTGTTCATTCACCTTAGGGAGCTGGCTCTATGTTCAGAGTGAGCGAGTTAGAAACAGGTTTCTTCTAATAGCTGCGTTTGGATATGCCAGAGTGAATGAAACTATAGGCTGTAATGAGAAATATCTTGCTCTAAAACAAAAAAGCAGGTATCTAGCAGAATCGTTGTCAAACTCTGCAATCAACTTACAGAGTTAAACTGATGTGTGAGAGCAGCAGTTCAGAAATGCTTTCTTTGGATAATCTGGAAACAGATATTTCCAGCCATATACAGGCATATAAGAACTAGCAGAAAGACTGCATTTAAAACACAGGAGAAACATCTCGTTCAAACTGCTCTGCTTTGTGTTTGCTCACCTTAGCAAGTGGCATCTATGTTCACATTAAGCGAGTTAGAAACACGTTTCTTCTAAAAGCTGCGTTTGGATATTCCAGAGTCACTGAGACTATAGGTTATAAAGAGAAATATGTTGGTCTAAAACAAAAAAGCAGCTATCTAGCAGAATGGTTGTTAAGCTGTACAATCACCTTAGAGTTAAACTGATGTGTAAGTGCAGCAGTTCAGAAATCCTTTCTTTGCACAATAGGGAAGGAGATATTTCCAGACGTATTCAAGCATATTAGAACTAGCAGTAAGACTGCGTTTAAAACATGGGAGAAACGTCTAGTTCAAACTGCTCTGCTTTGTGTTCGCTCACCTTCGGAAGTTGCATTTATGTTTAGATTCAGCGAATTAGAAAAACGTTTCTTCTCAAAGCTGCCTTTGGATATTACAGAGTGATTTTGACTATAGGCTGTAATGAGAAATATCTTGTTCTAAAAAAAAAACACAGGTATGTAACAGAGTGGTTGTAAAGCTGTACAGTCAACTTACAGAGTTAAACTGATGTGTGTGTGCAGCAGCTCAGAAATCTTTTCTTTGGAGAATATGGAAACAGATTTTCCAGCCATATACAGGCATATGAGAACTAGCAGTAAGACTGCCTTATAACACAGGAGAGACGTCGAGTTTAAACTGGACTTCTTTGTGTTTGCTCACCTTAACAAGTGGCATCTATGTTTAGATTCAGCGAGTTAGAAACACGTTTCTTCTAAAAGCTGCATTTGGATATTATAGAGTGACTGAGACTATAGGCTGTAAAGGGAAATATGTTGGTCTAAAACAAAAACGCAGCTATCTAGCAGAATGGTTGTTAAGCTGTACAATCAACTTACAGAGTTAAACTGATGTGTAAGTGCAGCAGTCCAGAAATCCTTTCTTTGGACAATCTGGAAACCGGTATTTCCATCCATTTACATGAATACCAGAACGAGCTGTAAGAATGCCTTTAAAACACAGGAGAAACGAGTTGTTCAAAGTCCTCTGCTTTATGTTCGTTCACCTTAGGATGTTGAATCTATATTTAGATTCAGCGAGTTAGCAACGCGTTTCTTTTATAATCTGCGTTTGGATATTCCAGAGTGAGTTAGACTATAGGCTGTAATGAGAAATATATTGATCTAAACCAAAAACGCAGCTATCTAGCCGAATGGTTGTTAACCTGTGGAATCAACTTACAGTGTTAAACTGATGTGTGTGTGCAGCAGTTCAGAAATCCTTTCTTTGCACAATAGGTAAGGAGATATTTCCAGACGTATACAGGCATATAAGAAGTGGCAGTAAGACTGCGTTTAAAACGCAGGAGAAACATGTCGTTCAAACTGGTCTGTTTGGGTTCACTCACCATAGGAAGTTGCATCTATGTTTAGATTCAGAGAGTTAGAAAACCGTTTCTTCTAAAATCTGCGTTTGGATATTCCAGAGTGACTGACACTATAGGCTGTAACGAGAAATCTATTGATCTAAAGCAAAAACGCAGCTACATAGCAGAATGGTTGTTAAGCTGTAGAAGCAACTCAACGAGGTAAACTCATATGTGTGTGCAGCTGTTCAGAAATGCTTTCTTTGGATAATCTAGAAACAGATATTTCCAGCCATATACAGGCATATGAGAACTAACAGTAAGACTGCGTTTAAAACACAGGAGAAACGTCTAGTTCAAACTGCTCTGCTTTGTGTTCCTTCACCTTAGGAAATGGCATCTATGTGTAGATTCAGCGAGTTAGAAACACGTTTCTCCTAAAATGTGCTTTCGGTTATTTCAGAGTGAATGAGACTGTAGGCTGTAATGAGAAATATCTTGCTCTAAAAGAAAAACACAGCTATATAGCAGAATGGTTGTCAAGCTGTATAATCAGTTTACAGA
>NW_022442863.1:0-4143 GCF_009761245.1 Sapajus apella
AAAGGGTTTCTGAACTGCTATATTAACACGTCTGTTTAGGTCTGTAAGTTGAATGTACACCTTGACAATCATTCTGATACATAGCTCCCTTTTTGTTTTACAGCCAGATATTTCTCATTATATCCTATACTCTCATTCACACAGGAATATACAAATGCAGCTTTTAGAAGAAACGTGTTTCTAACTCGCTGAATCTAATCATAAATACAACTTCCTAAGGTGAAAAACACACAGCAGAGAAGTTTGAAACAGACGTTTCTTCTATGGTATAGATTCGATGGAACCGCTAATTCTTATGAGCCTGTATATGGCTGGAAATATCTCCTTTCAGATTCACCAAAGAAAGAGTTTCTCCACTGCTCCATTCACACATCTGTTTAACTCTGAAAGTTTAATAAACACCTTGACAGTCATTCTGCTACATAGCTCCGTTTTTGTTTTAGATCCGGATATTTCTCATTATTTCCTATACTCCGATTCACACAGGAATATCCAAACGCAGCCTTTAGAAGAAACCTGTTTCTACCTCGTGAATCTAATCATAGATGCAACTTCCTATGGTGAAATAACACACAGCAGAGAAGTTTGAAACAGACGTTTCTCCTGTTGTTTAGATTAGATCTTACTGCTAATTCTTATGAGCCTTTATATGGCTGGAAATATCTCTCTCCAGATTCACCAAAGAAAGAGTTTCTCAAATGCTACATTCACACATCTGTTTAACTCTGTAAGTTGAATAAACACCTTGACAATCATTCTGATGCATAGCTCCGTTTTTGTTTTAGAGCCATATATTTCTCATTACATCCTATACTCCAATTGACTCAGGAATATCCAGAGGCAGCTTTTAGAAGAAACGTGTTTCTTACTCGCTGAATCTAATCATAGATGCAACTTCCTAATATGAACGAACACACAGAAGAGCAGTTTGAAAGAGACGTTTCTCCTGTTGTTTAAACGAGATCTTTCTGCTAATTCTTCTGAGCCTGTATATGGCGGGAAATATCTCTTTCCAAACTCTTCAAAGAAACGGTTTCTCAACTGCTACATTCACACATCTTTTAACTCTGTAAGTTGTGTATACACCTTGACAGGCATTCTGCTACATAGCTCCGTTTTTGTTTTAGAGCCAGATGTTCCTCATTACATCCTGTAATTCTTATGATCCTGTATATGGCTGGAAATATCTCTTTCCAGATTCTCCAAAGAAAGGGTTTCTGAATTTCTACATTCACTTATCTTTTTAACTCTGTAACTTGAATATACACCTGGACAATCATTGTGCTACATGGCTCCATTTTTGTCTTAGAGCCAGATATTTCTCATTATATCCTGCACTCTCATTCACTCAGTAATATCCAAACTCAGCTTTTAGAAGAAACGTGTTTCTAACTCGCTGAATCTAATCATAGATGCAACGTCCTAAGGTGAATGAACACACAGCAGAGAAGTTTGAAACTGACGTTTCTCTTGTGGTTTAGTTTCGATCTTTCCGGAAATTCTTATGAGCCTGTATATGACCGTAAATGTCTCTTTCCAGATTCTCCATAAAAAGCGTTTCTGAACTTCTACATTCACATATCTGTTTAACTCTGTAAGTTGAACACACACCTTGGCAATCACTCTGCTACACAGCTCCGTTTTTTGTCTTAGAGCCAGATGTTTCTCATTACATCCTATACTCCCATGGACTCAGGAATATCCAAACGCAGCTTTTAGAAGAAACGTGTTTCTAAGCCGCTGAATGTAAACATAGATGCAACTTCCTATGATGAACGAACACACAGCAGAGAAGATAGAAACAGACGTTTCTCCTGTGGTTTAGATTCGATCTTACCGCTGATTCTTATGCGCCTGTATATGGCTGGAATTATCTCTTTCCAGATTCTCCAAAGAAAGGGTTTCTGAACTGCTGCATTCACACATCTGTTTATCTCTCTAAGGTGAATACTCTCCGTGACAATCATTCCGCTACATAGCTCCGTTTTTGTTTTAGAGCCAGATATTTCTCATTACACCCTATACTCTCATTCACTCAGGAATATCCAAACGCAGCGTTTAGAAGAAACGTGTTTCTAACCCGCTGAATCTAAACATAGATGCAATTTCCTAAGGTGAACGAACACACCCCAGAGATTTTTGAAACAGACGTTTCTCCTGTGGTTTAGATGCGATCTTGCCGGTAATTCTTATGATGCCATATATGGCTTTAAATATCTCTATCCAGATTCTCCAAGGAAAGGGTTTCTGAACTGCTACATTCACACATCTGTTTAACTCTGTAAGTTGAATATGCACCTTGAGAATCATTCTGCTACATAGCTCCGTTTTTGTTTTAGAGCCAGATATTTCGCATTACATCCTATACTCCCATGACTCAGGAATATCAAAACGCAGCTTTTAGAAGAACCGTGTTTCTAACCCGCTGAATCTAATCATATATGCAACTTCTTAAGATGAACGAACACACAGGAGAATAGTTTTAAACAGACGTTTCTCCTGTGGTTTAGATTCGATCTTACCGCTAATACTTATGAGCCTGTATATGGCCGGAAATATCTCTTTCCAAACTCTCCAAAGAAAGGGTTTCTCAACTAGTACCTTCACACATCTGTTTATCTCTTTAAGTAGAATATACACCTTGACAATCATTCTGCTACATACTGCCGTTTTCGTTTTAGAGTCAGATATTTCCCATTACATTGTATACTCCCATTGACTCAGGAATATCCAAACGCAGCTTTTGGAAGATACGTGTTTCTAACTCGCTGAATCTAAACATAGATGATACTTCCTACGGTGAACGAACACACAACAGAGAAGTTTGAAACAGACGTTTCTCTTGTGCTTTAGATGCGATCTTACCTCTAATTCTTAAGATCCTGTATATGGCTGGAAATATCTCTTTCCATATTATCCAAAGAAATCGTTTCTGAACTGCTACATTCACACATCTGTTTAACTCTGTAAGTTGAATATACACCTTGACAATTATTCTGATACAAAGCTCAGTTTATGTTTTAGAGAAAGATATTTCTCATTACATCCTATACTCCCATTCACTGAGGAATATCCACACACAGCTTTTGGAAGAAACGTGTTTCTAACCCGCTGAATCTAATCATAGATGCAGCTTCCTAAAGATAACGAATACACAGAAGAGCAGTTTGAAAGAGATGTTCTCCTGTGGTGTAGACGCGATATTAACGCTAATTCTTATGAGCATGTATATGGCTGGAAATATCTCTTTCCAGATTCTCCAAAGAAAGGGATTCTAAACTGCTACATTCCCATATCTGTTTAACCCTGTAGGTTGAATATACACCTTTACAACCATTCTGCTACATTGCGCCGATTTTGTTTTAGAGCCAGATATTTCTCATTACATCCTATAATCCCATTGCCTGAGGAGTATCCAAACACAGCTTTTAGAAGAAACGTGTTTCTAACTCACTGAATCTAATCATAGATGCAACTTCGTAATGTGAACGAACACACAGAAGAGCAGTTTGAAAGAGACGTTTCTCCTGTGGTTTAGACGCGATCTTACCGCTAATTCTTATGAGCCTGTATATGGCTGGAAATATCTCTTTACAGATTCTCCAGAGAAAGGATTTCTCAACTGCTGCATTCACACATCTGTTTAACTCTGTAAGTTGAATATACACCTTGACAATCATTTTGCTACATAGCTCCGTTTTTGTTTTAGAGCCAGATATTTCTCATTACATCCTATACTCCTATTCACTCAGGAATATCCAAACGCAGCTTTTAGAAGAAACGTGTTTCTAACTCGCTGAATCTAATCATAGATGCAACTTCCTAAGGTGAACGAACACACAGTAGAGAAGACTCAAACCGACGTTTCTCCTGTGGTTTAGATTCCATCTTACCGCTAATTATTATGAGCCTGCATAGGGCTGGAAATATCTCTTTCCAAACTCTCCAAAGAAACGGTTCCTCAACTGCTACATTCACACATATGTTTAACTCTGTGAGTTGAATATACACCTTTACAATCATTTTGCTACATGGCCCCGTTTTGGTTTTAGAGCCAGATATTTCTCATTACTTCCTATACTCCCATGGACTCAGCATTATCCAAACGCAGCTTTTAGAAGAAACGTGTTTCTTTTATATTCA
>NW_022442864.1:0-4143 GCF_009761245.1 Sapajus apella
GAGCACATGGACACAGGGAGGGGAGCACTACACACTGGGGTCAGTTGGGGGGAAATAGGGGAGGGACGTTGGGGCGTGGGAAGCTGGGGAGGGATAGCAGGGGAGAAATGCCAGATGTAGGTGATGGGGAAGAAGGCAGCAAATCACACTCCCACGTGTGTTCCTATGCAACAATTTTGCATGTTCTTCACATGTACCCCAAAACCTAAAATGCAATAAAATAAATGGGAAAAAAAAAGAGTCTGTATATGGCTGCAATTATCTCTTTCCAGATTCTCCAAAGAAAGGGTTAGTGAACTGCTACATTCAGACAGTTGTTTATCTCTGTATGTTTAATATTCACCTTAACAATCATTCTGCTACATAGCTCCGTTTATGTTTTAGAGCCAGATACTTCTCATTAAACCCGATTCTCCCATTCACTCAGGAATATCCAAACGCACCTTTTTGGAGAAACGTGTTTCTCACTGGCAGAATCTAAACATAGATGCAACTTCCGAAGGTGAACGAACACACAGTGGAGCAGTTTGAAAGAGACGTTTCTCATATGATTTAGATGCGATCTTAAAGCTAATTCTTAAGAGTCTGAATATGGGTGGAAATATATCTTTCCAGATTCTCTAAAGAAACGGTTAGTAAACTGGTACATTCACACAATTGTTTAACTCTGTAACTTTAATATACACCTTGACAATCATTCTGCTACATAGCTTCGTTTTTGTTTTAGAGCCAGATATTTCTCACTAAACCCTATACTCCCATTCACTCAGGAATATCCAAACGCAGCTTTTTGGAGAAACGAGTTTCTAACTGGCAGAATCTAAACATAGATGCAACTTCCGAAGGTGAACGAACACACAGTGGAGCAGTTTTAAAGAGACGTTTCTCGTATGATTTAGATTGGAACTTAAAGCTAATTCTTAAGAGTCTGTATACGGCTGGAAATATCTCTTTCCAGATTCTTCAAAGAAAGGGTTAGTGAACTGCTACATTCACACAATTGTTTAACTCTGTAAGTGTAATATACACCTTGACAATCATTGTGCTACATAGCTCAGTTTTTGTTTTCGAGCCAGATACTTCTCATTAAACCCTATACTCCCATTCACTCAGGAATATCCAAACGCAGCTTTTTGGAGAAACGTGCTTCTAATTCGCAGAATCTAAACAAAGGTGCAACTTCCAAAGGTGAACGAACACACAGTGGAGCTGTTTGAAAGAGACGTTTCTCGTATGATTTAGATGCGATCTTAAAGCTAATTCTTAGGAGTCTGTATATGGCTGGAAATATCTCTTTCCAGATTCTCCAAAGAAAGGGTTAGTGAACTGCTACATTCACACAATTGTTTAACTCTGTAAGTGTAATATACACCTTGACAATCATTCTGCTACATAGCTCCGTTTTTGTTTTCGAGCCAGATATTTCTCATTAAACCTTATACTCCCATTCACTAAGGAATATCCAAACGCACCTTTTTGGAGAAACGTGTTTCTAACTCGCAGAATCTAAACATAGATGCAACTTCCGAAGGTGAACGAACACACAGTGGAGCAGTTTGAAAAAGACGTTTCTCTTTTTATTCAGATGCGATCCTAAAGCTAATTCTTAAAAGTCTGTACATGGCTGGAAATATGTCTTTCCAGATTCTCCAAAGAAACGGTTAGCGAACTGCGACATTCACACAATTGTATAACTCTGTAAGGTTAATATACACCTTGACGATGATTCTGCTACATAGCTCCGTTTTTGTTTTAGACCCAGATATTTCTCATTAAACCTTATACTCCCATTCACTAAGGAATATCTAAACGCACCTTTTTGGAGAAACGTGTTTCTAACTCGCAGAAACAAAACATAGATGCAACTTCCGAAGGTGAACGAACACACAGTGGAGAAGTTTGAAAGAGACGTTTCTCGTATGACTTAGATGCGATCTTAAAGCTAATCCTTAAGAGTCTGTATATGGCTGGAAATATTTCTTTCCAGATTCTCCAAAGAAAGGGTTAGTGAACTGCTACATTCACACAATTATTTAACTCTGTAAGCTTAATATATACCTTGAGAATCATTCTGCTACATAGCTCTGTTTTTGTTTTAGAGCCAGATATTTCTCATTTAACCCTATACTCCCATTCACTCAGGAATATCCAAACGCAGCTTTTTGGAGAAACTTGTTTCTAACTCGCAGAATCTAAACGTAGATGCAACTTCCGAAGGTGAACGAACACACAGTGGAGCACTTTGAAAGAGACGTTTCTCGTATCATTTAGATGCGATCATAAAGCTAATTCCTAAGAGTGTGTATATGGCTGGAAATATCTCTTTCCAGATTCTCCAAAGAAATGGTTAGTGAACTGCAACATTCACACAATTGTTAAACTCTGTAAGTTTAATATACACCTTGACAATCATTCTGCTACATAGCTCCGTTTTTGTTTTACAGCCAGATATTTTTCATTAATCGCTATACTCCCATTCACTCAGGAATATCCAAACGCAGCTTTTTAGAGAAACGTGTTTCTAACTGGCAGAATCGAAACATAGATGCAACTTCCGAAGGTGAGCGAAAACAAAGTGGAGCAGTTTGAAAGAAACGTTTCTCTTATGATTTAGATGCGATCTTAAAGCTAATTCTTAAGAGTCTGAATATGGCTGGAAATATCTCTTTCCAGATTCTCCAAAGACAGGGTTAGTGAACTACTACATTCGCACAATTGTTTACCTCTGAAAGTTTAGTTTACATCTTGACAATCATTCTGCCACATAGTTTCGTTTTTGTTTTAGAACCAGATATTTCTCATTAAACCCTATACTCCCATTCACTCAGGAATATCCCAACGCAGCTTTTTGGAGAAACGGTTTTCTAACTGGCAGAATCTAAACATAGATGCAACTTCCTAAGTTGAACGAACACAGAGTGGAGCAGTTTGAAAGAGACGTTTGTCGTATGATTTAGATGCAATCATAAAGCTAATTCTTAAGGGTCTCTATATGGCTGGAAATATCTCTTTCCAGATTCTCCAAAGAAAGGGTTAGTGAACTGCTACATTCACAGAATTGTTTAACTCTGTAAGTTTAATATACACCTTGACAATCATTCTGCTACATAACTCCCTTTTGATTTTAGAGCCAGATATTTCTCATTAAACGCTATACTCCCATTCACTCAGGAATATCCAAACGCAGCTTTTTTGGAGAAACGTGTTTCTAAATCGCACAATCTAAACATAGATGCAACTTCAGAAGTTGAGCGAACACACAGTGGAGCAGTTTGAAAAAGACGTTTCTCGTATGATTTAGAAGCGATCATAAAACTAATTCTTAAGAGTGTGTATATGGCTGGAAATATCTCTTTCCAGATTCTCCAAACAAGATGTTAGTGATCTGCTACATTCACACAATTATTTAACTCTGTAAGCTTAATATACACCGTGACAATCATTCTGCTACATACCTCCGTTTTTGTTTTAGAGCCAGATATTTCTCATTAAACCCTATACTCCCATTCACTCAGCAATATCCAAACGCAACTTTTTGGGGAAAGGTGTTTCTAACTCGCAGAATCTAATCATAGATGCAACTTCTAAAACTGAAAGAACACACAGTGGAGCAGTTTGAAAGAGACGTTTCTCGTATGATTTAGATGCGATCTTAAAGGAATTCTTAAGAGTCTGTATATGGCTGGAAATATCTCTTTCCATATTCTCCAAAGAAACGGTTAGTGAACTGCAACATTCACACAATTGTTTAACTCTGTAAGTTTAATATACACCTTGACAATCGTTCTGCTACATAGCTCCGTTTTTGTTTTAGAGCCAGATATTTCTCATTTAACCCTATACGCCCATTCATTCAGGAATATCCAGCGCAGCTTTTTGGAGAAACGTGTTTCTAACTGGCAGAATCTAAACATAGATGCAACTTCCGAAGGTGAACGAACACACAGTGGAGCAGTCTGAAAGAGAAGTTTGTCGTATGATTTAGATGCGATCTTAAAGCTAATTCTTAAGAGTCTGAATATGGGTGGAAATATCTCTTTCCAGATTCTCCAAAGAAAGGCTTAGTTAACTGCTACATTCACACAATTGTTTAACTCTGTAAGTTTAATATAGACATTGACAATCATTCTGATACATAGCTTC
>NW_022442865.1:0-1211 GCF_009761245.1 Sapajus apella
GGAGTTACAAAGATGTCCTCTGCTTTCCCCACCAGCCTCCTTCAGGCACCAGCACAAGTTTCAGAACTAGGCAGACTCAGGTGGCCTATGTGACCCTCTCAGAGTCTCAGTTTCCCCATTTCACAATAAGAATTCCCATTTCACATGTGGTGGAAAGGTCAAGATGAGACTGTACTCCTGGGCCAGGAGCTGGCGCTGGGGTAGGCTACCTCCCCCTTCCTCTTTCTGTCTGTTTCTCTTCCTGACTGTGTGCTGTCTACCATGGTTGGTGAGTGCTCAAAGCTGGAGTGGCCCAGAAGGACTTCCTGGAGGAGAAGGCAGCCCTCCCCCACACCCAGGATCCCATAGACCCTTCCTGTCCTTCCCCTGCCTCCCTGCAGGTGCAGGCAGCTGCCGGGCACTACAGAGTGGGCAGCCTCAATGGGTCCCTATCTGTGCAAATGCCTGGCTGGGAGCTGGTTCTGTTGGAGGTCAACGCCAGCCAGGACACTTGGAGGTGCAGCCAGGGCTGGGGCGTGAGTGTCCTTCTCCACCAGGCTGTCCTCAGTGCTCCCAGGGCTGTTCGGCTTCAGCTGTCTGGAAAGATCAGCCCAGCAAGGTAACGGTCCCCAAGTGCCTGTGACAAGGCAGGAAGACCACAGAGCAAAGGCACCTGTCCCGGGACATGGGAAACCCTCACTCAGAGGCCCCTCTCTGTCCCTCTGAGACCACACCCAAATCAGCCCCATCAGTGCCACTGAGGGCGTCATAAGCAGGTGGCATTCAGTTTTCCACTTTTACCCTTTATTTCTTTTTTGTATTATGAGAGTTTTTATTGTAGATGGCTTAGAGGATGATGTGTAAGGGCATGGCCCCATGGGTCACACTCCAGGTTTTGGGAGGCTAAGGCAGGAGGATCGCTTGAGTTCAGGAGTTCAAGAGCAGCTTATGCAACATCACAAGACCCCATCTCTACAAAAAATTAAAAAAAAAAGTAGCCACATGTGGTGGGGTGCACCTGTAGTCTCAGCTACTCTTGAGGTTGAGGTGGGAAGATTGCTTGAGCTCAGGAGTTCAAGACCAGCCTGGACAATATAGTGAGGCCCCATCTGTACAAAATAAAAAAAAAAATAGCCAGATGTGGTGGCATGCACCTGTAATCCCAGCTACTCGGGAGGCTGAGGTGAGAGGATTGCTTGAGCTTCGGAGTTGGAGGCTGCAGTGAGCTATGA
>NW_022442865.1:1221-4142 GCF_009761245.1 Sapajus apella
TATTTATTTATTTATTTATTTGAGATGCATTGCCGCTGTGTCACCCAGACTGGAGTACAGTGGTATGATCTTGGCTCACTGTAGCCTCTGCCTTCTGGGTTCAAATGATTCTCCCGCCTCAGCCTCCTGAGTAGCTGGGATTACATGCACGTGCCACCACACCCAGCTAATTTTTGTATTTTTAGTATAGAGGGGATTTCACCATGTTGGTCAGGCTGGTGTCAAACTCCTGACCTTGTGATCCATCCGCCTCAGCCTCCCAAAGTGCTGGGATTACAGGTGTGAGCCAGCACACCTGGCCTCAAGAGCTCTTTTTCTTTCTGTTTCCTTTCTTACAGAATCCTGTTTCATGAATGCAATTGTCTTCTCTTAGAGTATAAGTTATAGACTTTTAGGGAGTTTTATCTGTTTTGAGTTTCTTTTTTCTTTTTATTTCTGTATTTCCTGTTAGAGACTTTCCCCTAAATGCTAAGCCAGCCTTGGATATGTGCTTATGTTTGAGTCGGCTGCTGAAAATACTGGTTACCCTGTTTTCATACAGGGTAATTACATTTTGAGTATACTCAGAAGCGGCCTGAAGACTTAATTCAAACCAGCAATTTAGCAAATTTAGGGATCTCATATTCTGGAGAAGAGATTTGAAAGTTTGTTTAAAAAAATCCATTCTCCTTAAAATCCTTTTCTAAGAGTTAGAGTAAGAGACCTGCAGAAACAGAGAGGAGAGAACGTATTTCCACACTTGGGCACCTCTCGACTCTCCTGGATCCTCTTAGGGCACAGTGAGTGCTAGTTCTCTGCCGACCTAGGATTAGGCCCTAAGGCGGCCGTAAAAAAGATCCCAGAAGAAAACTCGGAAGTGAGAAAAAGCAGAGAAAGTTAGACATCTGACTAAAAAGACTGGAAGCCCTTGAGAAGTAAAGGAGAGAGAAGCCAGAAAAATCATCAGACCAGTTAATTTGCCTTTGGAGTAACTGGAGATCCAGAGCTTCCTAAAAGATTAGAAATCTCCCGAGTTTGGAGAGTTGAGGTAGAAGAATCATGAACAGCCTAAAGCAGTTGCCCAGTGTCTCCCAGGGAAGGGCATAGAGAAGAACTGGCAGGAATGTCCCCAGATGGTGACAAGTTTGCAGGATTTTTACTGGATGAGCCATGAGGCCACCCAGAGGCCCAGGAGCCAGCCCTGGCCTTGTCCTCATGGAAAGGCTCCTCATGGGATTCTGGGATACAGATGGAAGGGCAGGCTCCTATCTGCAGACACAGTTGTCCTTCTAGCTCCAAAGTTCCAACCCAGGCCTTTGCCATCCCCATTCACTTTGAGGGGCTGCTGTGGGCTCCCCAACCCATGAGCTGCGTGCAGGATCCTCGGGTACCCAGCGGGGAAGCCTGGATCATGAACCCTGTGTGGTCAGTTCTAGGCCTGTTTCCTGCCTTTCCCACAGTCCCCAGCCTCTTGCAGCAGTGGCCGCTGTCTTCTTCTTCTGATCCAGATGTTGAACTTGGGAGACAATTGGAACCTCGATCCCAATTTTGTCTGAAAGCAACAGAATAACATAATCTATACACTAGTAGGTGACTCTTAGCCCAGCCCAATGTAATGAGACAAAAACGAATGACCATGACCTCAAAAGCAAAACAAAACAAAACAAAAAAATCTGAACAACCAGACAGATGTTCTGGAGGACCTGAGTTTGCCAGGTCCCAACTGTGATCTATAAAGTGAAATGAGATCTTTATCACCATGCAAGAAACATGAATGAAATAGAAAACTAATTGGATACTCTAAGTGTGTTATGTATAAGTGGGGGCATGTTCTGACTTGTGGGCTTCCCTGTCAATCAAGCAATTGGGTGGGGACCTGGCTCTTCAGGGATCCGTGCCTGCCTTCTATTCTGTGGTGCGGTCTTCCCATTTCCTGTGGGATGGGAGCAGCTGGGCAGGGACCAGGCTGCCCACTCTTCAGCATCTCCCTGTTCTCAACTCAGCGCCACTTCCCTCCCCTCACCGTGTCATTGTCCCTGCATCTGAGCCTATCTGTGTCAGTTTCCCAGACAGTAAATCTCCTGTCTCCAGCAGGGGCGGGTGGCCTGCCCCTTTGATCAGTTCCCCCTTGTCTTTCATGTAGGTATCAGCTACATTGTCCCTTCCTCCTAGAAGTGTTTGCTGACCTCCACCATTTTTATCAAATTCCTTCTTTATTATTTTTCTTCACAGGCCTCAGCATTTCTACCTTTGTTTTCTTTCTGTTTTATTTTGAGACAGGGTCTCCTTCTCTTGCCCAAGCTGGAATGCAGTGGCACCATCACGGCCACTGCAGCCTCCACCTCATCCTCCCAAGTAGCTGGGAATATAGGCCAGCACCACCGTGCCTGGCTAATTTTTGTATTTTTTTTGTAGATGTGGGGTCTCATTTTGTTGTCCAGTCTGGTTTCAAACTCGCAGACTCAAGTGATCCTCCTGCCTTGGTCTCCCAAAGTGCTGTGATTGCAGGCATGAGCCACTGCTCCCAGCCTTCCAATGTTTCATTAGGAAAAAAATTGCAAACCTTCAGAAGAGTTGGATGGATGGACAGTGATCGCCGGCATCCTCTCATACTAGGTTCTGCTATTAACGGTTTACCTCACTTGACTCATCACCTCTCTCTCCACCTATCCAGCCCTATTTTTTTTTCCATGCAGTTCAAAGTAAGTTGTAGACATTGATACATTTCACCCTCAACATTTCAGCATGTGTTTCATTAAGCAGAGTGAAATGCATACATCTCCAGGGTCGGATTGGATGAATTTTGACAGATGGATACTCCTGTGTGATCCAAACCCCTGTCATGAGTCACAGCATTGCCAACGTCCTAGAAAGTTTCCTCATGCCTAGTCATTTCCAATTTTGAGATTTTCCCATCGCGGCTGTGATGAGACTCTGGGGAC
>NW_022442866.1:0-4141 GCF_009761245.1 Sapajus apella
ACGTTTCTCCTGTGATTTAGATGTGATCTTAAAGCTAATTCTTAGGAGCCTGTATATGGATGGAAATATCTCTTTCCAGATTCTGCAAAGAAAGGGTTAGTGAACTGCTACATTCACAAAATTGTTTAACTCTGTAAGTTAAATATACACCTTGACAATCATTCTGCTACATAGCTCCGCTTTTGTTTTAGATCCAGATATTTCTCATTACACCCTATAATCCCAATAACCCTGGAATATACAAACGCAGCTTTTAGAACAAACCTGTTTCTAACTCGTTGAATCTAAACATAGATGCAACTTCGTAATGTGAACCAAACACAGCAGAGCAGTTTGAAAGAGACGTTTCTCCTGTGGTTTAGACGCGATCTTACCGCTAAATCTTATGAGCCTGTATATGACTGGAATTATATCTTTGCAGATGCTCCAAAGAAAGTGTTTCTGAACTGCTATATTCACACATCTGTTTAACTCTGTAAGTTGAACACACACGTTGACAATCATTCTGCTACTTAGGTCCGTTTTTGTTTTAGAGCCAGATATTTCTCATTAAACCCTATACTCCCATTCACTCAGGATTATCCAAACACAGCTTTTTGGAGAAACCTGTTTCTAACTCGCAGAATCTAAACATAGATGCAACTTCCTAAGGTGAACGAACACACAGTAGAGCGGTTTGAAAGAGACGATTCTCGTATGATTTAGATGCGATCTTAAAACTAATTCTAAAGAGTCTGTATATGGCTGGAAATACCTCTTTCCAGATTCTCCAAAGAAAGGGTTAGTGAACTGCTACATTCACACAATTGTTTAACTCTGTAAGTTTAATATACCCCTTGACAATCATTCTGCTTCATAGCTCCGTTGTTGTTTTAGAGCCCGATATTTCTCATTACACCCCATACTCCCATTCACTCAGGAATATCCAAACGCAGTTCTTAGAAGAAACGTGTTTCTAACTCGCTGAATCTAAACACAGATGTAACTTCCGAAGGTGAACGAACACATATGAGAGCAGTTTGGAAGAGACGATTCTCCTGTGGTTAAGACGCGATCTTAAAGCTAATTCTTATGAGCTTGTATATGCCTGGAAATATCTCTTTCCAGATTCTCCAAGGAAACGGTTTCTGAACTGCGACATTCACACATTTGTCTGCCTCTGTAAGTTTAATACACACCTTGACAAACTTTCTTCTACATAGCTACTTTTCTGTTTTAGATCCAGATATTTCTCATTTCACCCTATACTCCCAATAACCCAGGAATATCCTAACCCAGCTTTTAGAAGAAACCTGTTTCTAATTCGCTGAATCTAAACATAGAAGCAACTTCCTAATGTGAACCAAACACAGCAGAGCAGTTTCAAAGAGACGTTTCTCCTGTGGTTTAGACGAGATATTACTGCTAAATCTTATGAGCCTGTATATGGCTGGAATTATCTCTTTCCAGATTCGCCAAAGAAAGTGTTTCTGAACTGCTACATTCACACATGTGTTTAACTCTGTAAGTTGAACACACACCTTGACAATCATTCTTCTACATAGCTCCGTTTTTGTTTTAGAGCCAGATATTTCTCATTAAACCCTATACTCCCATTCTCTCAGGAATATCGAAACGCAGCTTTTTGGAGAAACGTATTTGTAATTCGCAGAATCTAAACATAGATGCAACTTCCTAAGGTGAACGAACACACAGTGGAGCGGTTTGAAAGAGACGTTTCTCGTATGATTTATATGCGATCTTAAAGCTAATTCTTAAGAGTCTGTAGTTGGATGGCAATATCTCTTTCCAGATTCTGCAAAGAAAGGGTTAGTGAGCTGCTACATTCACACAATTGTTTAACTCTGTAAGTTTAATATACACCTTGAAAATCCTTCTGCTACATAGCTCTGTTGTTGTTTTAGAGCTCAATATTTCTCATTACACCCTATACTCCCATTCACTCAGGGATATCCAAATGCAGCTTTTAGAAGAAACGGGTTTCTAACTCGCTGAATCTAAACATAGATGCAACTTGCGAAGGTGAACGAACACATAGGAGAGCAGTTTGAAAGAGACGATTCTCCTGTGGTTTAGACGCGATCTTACCGCTAATTCATAGGAGCCTGTATATGGCTGGAAATATCTCTTTTCAGATTCTCCAAGGAAATGTTTTCCAACTGCTACATTCACATATCTGTTTAACTCTCTAAGTTGAATATACATCTTGACAATCATTCTGCTACAAAGCTCCGTTTTTGTTTTAGAGCCCGATATTTCTCATTACACCCTATACTAGCATTCACTTAGGAATATCCAAATGCCGCTATTTGGAGAAAGCTGTTTTTAACCCGTTGAATCTAAACATAGATGCAACTTCCGAAGGTGAAAGAACACACAGTGGAGAAGTTTGAAAGAGACGTTTCTCCTGTGATTTAGAGGCGATCTTAAGGCTAATTCTTAGGAGCCTGTATATGGCTGGAAATATCTCTTCCAGATTCTCCAAAGAAAGGGTTAGTTACCTGCTACATTCACACAATTGGTTAACTCTGTAAGTTTAATATACACCTTGGCTATCATTCTGCTACATACCTCCGTTGTTGTTTTAGAGCCCGATATTTCTAATTACACCCTACACTCCCATTCACTCAGGTATATCCAAAAGTCGCTTTTTGGAGAAACGTGTTTCTAACTCGCTGAATATAAACATAGATGCAACTTCCGATGTTGAACGAACACACAGCAGAGCAGTTTCAAAGAGACGTTCTAATGTGGTTTAGACGCGATCCTATAGCTAATTCTTAAGAATTTGTATATTGCTGGAAATATCTCTTTCCAGATTCTCCAAGGAAAGGGTTTCTGAACTGCTACATTCACACATCTGTCTAACTCTGTGAGTTGAGAACACACCTTGACATTGATTCTTCCACATAGCTCCGTTTTTCTTTTAGATCCAGATATTTCTCCTTACACCCTATACTTCCAATAACCCAGGAATATCCTAACGCAGCTTTTAGAAGAAACCTGTTTGTAACTCGCTGAATCTAAACATAGATGCAACTTCCTAATGTGAACCAAACACAGCAGAGCAGTTTGAAAGAGACGTTTCTCCTGTGGTTTACACCAGATCTTACCGCTAAATCTTATGAGCCTGTATATGGCTGGAATTATTTCTGTCCAGATTCTCCAAAGAAAGTGTTTCTGATCTGCTACATTGACACATCTGTTTAACTCTGTAAGTTGAACATACACCGTGACAATGAATCTGCTACATAGCTTCGTTTTTGTTTTAGAGCCCGATATTTCTCATTACACCCTATACTCCCTTTCACTCCGGAATATCCAGACGCTGCTTTTTGGAGAAACGTGTTTCTAACTCGCTGAATCTAAACATAGATCTAACTTCCGAATGTGAACGAACACACAGCAGAGCAGTTTGAAAGATACGTTTCTAATGTGATTTAGACGCCATCTTAAAGCTAATTCTTAAGAGTTTGTATATTGCTGGAAATATCTCTTTCCAGATTCTCCAAAAAAAGGGTTATTCAACGGCTGCATTCACACAATTGTTTAACTCTGTAAGTTTAATATACACCTTGACAATCATTCTGCTACATAGCTTCGTTTTTGTTATACAGCCAGACATTTCTCATTACACCGTATACTCCCATTCACTCAAATATATCGACACGCAGCTTTTAGAAGAAATGTGTTTCTAACTCGCTGAATCGAAACATAGATGCAACTTCCGAAGGTGAACGAAAACACAGCGGAGCAGTTTGAAACAGACGTTTCACCTGTGATTTAGATGCGATCCTAAGCTAATTATTCGGAGCCTGTATATGGCTGGAAATAACTCTTTCCAGATTCTCCAAAGAAAGGGTTAGTGAACTGCTACATTCACACAATTGTTTAACTCTGTACGTCTAATATACACCTTGACAATCATTCTGCTACATAGCTCTGTTGTTGTTTTAGAGCTTGATATTTCTCTTTACACCGTATACTCCCAATCACTCAAGAATAACGACACAAAGCTTTTAGAAGAAACGAGTTTCTAACTCGCTGAATCGAAACATAGATGTACCTTCCTAAGGTCAACGAACACACAGCAGAGCAGTTTGAAAGAGCCGTTTCTCCTCTGGTTTAGACGCGATCTTAC
>NW_022442867.1:0-4141 GCF_009761245.1 Sapajus apella
TTGAGACCAGGCTGCACAACATAGCAAGACCCTGTCTCTACAAAAAAAAATTAGGTATGGTGGCATGCACCTGTAGTCCCAGCTACTCAGGAGGCTGAAGTGGGAGGACTTCATGAACTCAGGAGGTCGAGGCTGCAGTGAGCTATGATTGCACCACTGCATTCCAGCCCGGGCACCAGAGCAAGACCCTGCCTCTAAAACAAGAAATAAAGCGTACCCGTGTATGGAATCCAGCTTCTGCTGTGTGGACCTGACCTCACTAAGCCCCATCGGTGAGTGGGAGGCTGTCTGCCGTCTCCCAAAACATTCCCACCACTATAAATGTAGCCCTCCTGTGTTCTCTGGCATGCTTTGTGAGGGGGCCTGTCCCCTACCCCTTTGGCTACCCTAAGGCCCAGCTCAAACCTTCCTTACCACTGAGAACCTTTTCCTGAAGAGTCTCACCCTCACCCGCAGGCCTCTTCATTTCAGAGCTTGTAGTGGGGTGAGTACGAGGATTGACTCACTGCTACCAGCTGGGAGGAATTGTCCCTAGGGTTGGGTCTCCGAATGGCATATGAGGATCTAGACAAGGACCCAGATGCCTGTAACCTGAAGGGCAAGGGCCTCGGCTGTCCAGGCTTCACACTGGGAACTCTGGTTTCCCTGGATTACCTACTTTGACTCCAAAGGTAATAATGCCGACATCCCCCGTGAGACAGAGTGACAGACTGAGACTATCGTAGGGTTGCCTGGCTCAGGGTCACCATAGCCAGGCAGAGCTCAGGCCCTGGCCCTGTTCAAGGCTTTCCCAAAGCCCTTCTAGCTCTGGTACCTGGGTTCTTCCTCACCCAGCTGCAGCTTCCCCGGCCCCTTCCACTAGGTGACACAGAACCTGGCAGTCTGTGACCCATAGAAGGCTTCACTTTCCTTGTGGTGAGGGATGAGAACCAGCTTAGGGCGGGAGGGAAGAGAGGTCTGGGGGCCCTCCCAGCCCTGCCTCTGGCATTTGAAGGATGGTGACTGGGCAGCAGCATGGTTTCGGCTAGACAAGGCGGACCCTAGGTTTATAGCCTGGCCTCAGACAGCTGCTGCCATGTCACCTTCTCTTCTGCATATGCTGACCTGGCATCCCACCTAGTTAAAGGTCCTCAGGCCTCCTGCTCCTGGGGATTTCCCCCACTCTCTGCCCAGGCACAGCTGTCCTTGACCTGGACTCATCTTCAGAGATCCTTGACCAGCACACAGCTTTGCTGGACGTCGCAGGCTGGGCCGGGCCCCCTGCCCTGCACTGACATCTCTTTATGAGTCTCAACTAGGCTGAGTTGCAACTTCAGGGTCAGGACAGGCTCTGACTTAATTGATGTGACCCAGGACCAGGGGTACATCTGCTTGTGTTCTTGGCCTGTATGGTCTCTTTGGGGCACGATGCCCCTCTGTCCCATGCTTAGGTGCCCACATGTGGCTACAAGTGCCTTTTCTTCCACCATCCCTCCTTTAGGCCGCTGTGCAGGCACCTGTGGCTCCAGGCACAAGCGTGAGTGCAGATCCAGGCCTGGCCGGATATTCTGCAGGTGCTACAGGAGCTGACAGCCTTGGCCACACAGCCCATGGCCATCTGTTCCCCTTCATTGTGGCTGCCCCCAGTCCACCACCCTTCCAGGGCCAGGCCTGGAACCAAACTGACTTCTGTCTGCCCCTGGTTTCCCTTGTGCCTGCCAGGTTCTTGGCTGAGCATGATGGTCTTGCCCATTTCCTTGATTGTCCACAATAAGGTTTATAGAGCCACTTGGGAACATCACATCTGTCTGCCGGGTCCCCACCAGAGGCAGGACTGCCTTGGGCCTGTTGGGATCCAGATTCAGTGGCTTCAATCTAGGCAATGGGCTGATGGGCAGTTGTCACTTCTCCTCTGCTTGGGGGAGGCAGAAGAGGAAGGTCAGGCAGGAGATCTACTTGGCGCCCACCTGTGCCTGTCTCACCTGGCTGCAGGTGCATTGGAGGCTGAACCCCTTTCCTGATCTCCTGCAGGTGTGGATTTCAGGTTTCCAATGGGTGTCAGGGTGAGCTCCAGTGCCCTCCTGGCCCTAGGGAACCCTGGGCTCCATGAGGCCTCGGCCTAGGCAGGATTGTTTCCCACACTGTCATTTCCCCATAAGGTCACCTCTTCAAACATAGGGCGGCATGCTTTGGTACATTTAAAGGTTGAAAACAAGGCCGGTCGCGGTGGCTCAAGCCTGTAATCCCAGCACTTTGGGAGGCCGAGGTGGGTGGACCACGAGGTCAAGAGATCGAGACCATCCTGGTCAACATGGTGAAACCCCGTCTCTACTAAAAATACAAAAAATTAGCTGGGCATGGTGGTGCGCGCCTGTAATCTCAGCTACTCAGGAGGCTGAGGCAGGAGAATTGCCTGAACCCAGGAGGCGGAGGTTGCAGTGAGCCGAGATCGCGCCATTGCACTCCAGCCTCGGTAACGTGAGTGAAACTCGTCTCAAAAAAAAAAAAAAAAAAAAATTGTAAACAAAAGCCGGCGCCCCCTCTCTCCCGGAGTGGGTGGCCCCTCCCCTCTCAGAGTGGGCGGGGACAGGAGTTGCAGGGGCAGTTTTCCTTGGGATGCCACAGGTCCCTCCGGAGCTGCTGCTGCCTGGCCACGCCTCCTTTCCCTTTCATCTTTTTCATTGACCAATGGGATTGGAGCACGAAAGCCACGCCCCCATTCTACATTCTAGTGTGGCCCTGGTTACCGCGTCCTCTGGCTCAGTCAACACAGCTGCCTGGTAGGAGAGTGGAGCTGCTTACCAGTGCTCCCTTGAATTGTGCTGATGTGGCCCCAACCCCACCTCCCTCCCCAACCGCTCCTCCCTCTCCCACCCACCATGGAGATGTCAGAAGAAATTCGCAAGATGAAATTAGCCTCGGCTAGGAAGAAGGTAACATGCACACAGATCCCCTCCGACAGCAAGACCTCTGCCAGAGTCCATAACACTTCTGAGACACACCTGACTGGGTGGGCCCCCAACCCCGGTGCCTCTGGGCTCCCCCTACCAACGTCTTGTCAGTCAGCCCCACCCCTTTAGCAAGGGGCCTAACCGCTGCCCTTACCAATCATCCCAGGGTGACTTTGGATGTGTAACCCTGAGGCTCCCCGCTCCCTACTTGGGCCTCACCTTTTCCTGCCCCAAACCTGACCTCCCTGGGTTCTGTGGGCTCATGTCTCTAAGGAACCGGGTCTTCCAGTCCCCACCCTCATCAGTCATTTCTGGGTGACTTTGGGCTGGTGACTCCTGGGAATCCCTGCTGCAGACTCTGCCCTCCCCTCCTCCTCCCCCATTGTGACCTCCCTGTGCTCCTTGGGCTGGTGTCTCCAAGGACCTGGGTCCCAGCCCTGCATCCCCCTCCTCCATCATGGAGCAGGCATCTCCTTGATGTGGTCCCCTCCCCCAGGGGGAGTGGAATGTAGTGATGTCATGGTCTCCCTAGGAACCATCATTACTGCTACAAGACCAGCCTTCGATGTTAGGACCCAGTCCCCTAAGCATTCTCATCCCATTTCTGGCCCCTCTGGTCCCAGCACAAATTTCCAGCTGGAAAGGGGAATGGGGGACCTAGGAGCAAGAGGTTTCAGGCTGCCTCACTCCCTTAACGTAGACATTGACAGTGTGAAAAGCCTACACTTCCCCCGTGAGCCGAAAACATTGACAGTGTCTCTGGGTGGCAATGGGAGAAAGGGTTTGGTTTGGTTTTCTCTCAGGCTTCTGCTCTCCAGAGAGACTTTCACGTTTCTTTCTGAGTTCTCCACCTCATCTTCAAATTCTCCACGGCTCTGGGACCACTGCCCTTCAGTCAGTGGCCTCTGGAGTGAGATCTGCTCATCATCTGTGGAACAGATCTTGGGAAATTGAAACTGACAGCTTGAATCTTCCTCATGTCATCTCAACTTAGGCTACTTTGAATGCCAAGGGATAAACATGGGACGTCTTTCAGAAGCATCAGTTTCCCTTGAGTCTCTTGAGACAGCAAAAACATTAATGTACTTAGGGATGACAGTCACATCGGTTTCTAAGAGTATACCAGACTTGTCTCTGAAATGAGACTTGGGTTGTCCTCTTTCTGATGAATTCCCAGATTTAACAGAAAGGCTGCCTTCTGCCATGAGGAC
>NW_022442868.1:0-1257 GCF_009761245.1 Sapajus apella
AGCGAAAGGGAAAATGAGAAACAGAAACAGTATCCCAAGACAAGATTAGTCAGCAAATCCCTCATGGACACTCTCTGGGCAAAGTTTAAGTTAAACAGGTGCCCCACAATACAAGAGAGTCTATCACTCTCATTTGAATTTGACTGACACATAAGCAGATAAGTCAATGGTTCCATAAAAAGAGGAAGAAATATAGTAAAGAAATGTCCAAGAGAAAGCATAAGAAAAAACATATGAGATGGGGTCTCTGCATTGCCGAGGCTGGTCTTGAACTCCTGCCCTCAAGCAATCTTCCTACCTTGGCCTCCAGAAATGCTGTGATTACAAGCAGGAGCCCTTGCACCTGGCTAACGAGTTTTATATGACACCATTCTTACCAATAAATGGAATTCCGTAAGGATAAACAAGAAAATATTAACCATTGCTAATTCTGTGGAGTAGAACTAAATGAGGGGAGTGCAAAGGAGTTTTTATACATTTTATTTTTACCCTACTGTATGTAGGGTAAAATGGATGTTAATTTTATTTAAGAAAAAAAAATCAATAAACAAATTACCAACCTCTGGAAATGTTTTGAGACTGAATGGGAAATCCATTACAGTAGCTAATGGGTTCAGTGCATTCTGCAACTTGTCAATATATCTCTAAACATCCCCTCCAAACATGACTTTTCTCTACAAATGTGATTATGCTTCTGGAAGGGTGATTTGTTGTTGTTATAGGGTCTTGCTCTGTTGCTCAGGCTGAAGTGCAGTGGCACAATCTCAGCTCACGCAACCTCCACCTGGGTTAAAGCGATTCTCCTGCCTCAGCTTCCCAGGTAGCTGAGATTACAGGCGTGAGCTACAGTGCCTGGCCAAGGGTGACTGTTTTCTGGTATGTGACTTGAGTCAGAGGACTAAGGTCATTTAGGTTTTTTCTTGAGAGCAGTTTGATTGAATGGGACAAAGAAGGAAGTGAAGACAAGAAGGTAACATTAGTAGACATGAGAATGACAGTTAATAAGTTAAAAGTCAAATAAGAGTATAGAAAATGGGGCCAGGCGCGGTGGCTCATGCCTATAATCCCAGCACTTTGGGAGGCCGAGGCGGGTGGATCACGAGGTCAAGAGATCGAGACCATCTGGTCAACGTGGTGAAACACCGTCTCTACTAAAAATACAAAAATTAGCTGGGCATGGTGGCACAGCCTGTAGACCCAGCTACTCGGGAGGCTGAGGCAGGAGAATTGCTTGAACCCGGGAGGCGGAGGTTGCGG
>NW_022442868.1:1357-4141 GCF_009761245.1 Sapajus apella
CGTGATCTTGGCTCACTGCAACCTCTGCCTCCTGGGTCCCAGTTCAAACAGTTCTCCTGCCTCAGCCTCCCAAGTAGCTGGGATTACAGGCACGCACCACCATGCCTAGCTAATTTTTGTATTTTTAGTAGAGATGGGGTTTCACCACGTTGGCAAGGCTAGTCTTGAGCTCCCGACCTTGTGATCTGCCTGCCTCAGCCTCCCAAACTGCTGGAATTACAGGCGTGAGCCACTTCGCCCGGCCTTTAGACCCCGTTATCTAGCATATGTCATACCAGAAATCTCAAATCTCAAACTTCAAAATTCTCATACCTAACTTTTCTCTGTTTTTTGTTTTTTGTTTTTTTTTTTTTTTTTAAGACGGGGTTTCACCCTGTTGGTCAGGCTGGTCTTGAACTCCCGACCTCAGGTGATCCGCCCACCTTGGTCTCCAAAGTTCTTGGATTACAGGCATCAGCCACCGCGCCCGGCCACTTCTCTCTGTTCTTTTAGCTATTTCATACTTCAGTGCCACCTCAGAGAGAGTTTAGGCTTTGACGCCCCCGTTTGTTCTGATCTAATAGCACCCTTCTGGCCTCATTCAGTTCCAAAGTCTGGACTAGGTAGTTAATACCCTGAATCACTATGCCACCAACATCCTCGATTCCCTTTGTTCTCTTACCCATTTGTCCTTTTGCACACCTGGCAAAAAATGTTAGCCTTTTGTGAGTATCCAAATGCTCCTATACCAGTGTGGTTGGTAAACTTCAGTTTTTAAAAAATCAGAGGCCAGGCATGGCGGGTCCCACCTGTAATCCCAGTACTTTGGGAGGCCAAAGCATGAAGATCACATGACGTCAGGAGTTCAAGACTAGTCTGGCCAACATGGTGAAACCCCCTCTACTAAAAATACAAAAATTAGCCAAGCATGGTGGCTCATGCCTGCAGTCCCAGCCACTCAGGAGGTTGGGCATAGGGGTGGGCGCCTGTAATCCCAGTTACTTGGGAGGCTGTAGCAGGAGAATCATTTGAACCCAGGAGGCAGAGGTTGTAGTGAGCCAAGATCACGCCACTGCACTCTAGCCCTGGCAACAGAGTAAGACTCCATCTCAAAAAAAAAAGTAACTCGGAATCAAAATTCCATGTAGCTCTATAAAATGGATTTCACAACTTATTCTTTCACTAGTAATATGTGAAATTGTTTTGTTTGTTTTTGTTTTTTGATATAGAGTTTTGCTCTTGTTGCCCAGGCTGGAGGGCAATGGCAGGATCTCTGCTCACAACCTCCGCCTCCCGCCTTCAAGTTATCCTCCTTCCCCAGCCTCCCGAGTAGCTGGGATTCTAGGCAGGTGCCACCACACCCAGCTAATTTTGTATTTTTAGAAGAGACAGGGTTTGTCCATGTTGGTCAGGCTGGTCTCAAACTCCTGACCTCAGGTGATCCGTCTGCCTCGGCCTTCCAAAGTGCTGGGATTACAGGCATGAGCCACCGCACCTGGCCCTACCTCCCTTCCTTAAAGCACTCCCCACCATTCCAGCTATGGCACGTTTCTGGGCTTCTCAGTCATCATGTAACTATTCCTCAGCATTGTTTGGAACAATTGACCGTTCCTTCTTTCTTGATGTACTCTCGTTTTTCTTTTTTTTTCTTCTTTTCTTCTTCAGATGTCTTTCACTCTGTCACCCGGGCTTAAGTGCAATGCAATCACGGTTCACTGCACCCTTGACCTCCCCAGGCCCAGGTGATTCTCCCACCTCTTCCTCCCGAAGTAGCTGGGACCGCAGGCACGTGCCACCACACCCGCCTATTTGTTTGTACTTTTTGTAGAGACAGAGTTTCACCATGTTGCCTAGGCTATGAGACCCCATCTCTATCAAAAATTAAATAGCCAAACCTGGTTGTGCACACCTGAGGTCTCAACTATTCAGGAGGCTGAGGTGGGAGAATCACTTGAACCTGGGAGGCGGAGGTTGTAGTGAGCTAAGATCCTGCCATTGCACTCCAGCCTGGGTAAAAAGGGTGAAACTCTGTCTCAAAAAAAAAAAAAAGGAAATTGAGACTACAGTGAGCCATGATTACACTACTGCACTCCAGCATGGGTGACAAAGCAAGATCCTGCCTCTAAAATAACAGAGCCAGGATGAGGTGAAGGGTGGCTCCAAGACAGGAGTTTGACACTTGTGTGGGTAACAGAGAGCATAGACGAGCATAGTCATGCATGCCGGTAATACAAGCTACTCAGGAGGCTGAGGTAAGAGGATCACTTGAACCCGGGAGGTGGAGGTTGCAGTAAGCTCTGATCATGCCACTGCACTTCAGCCAGGGTGACAGAGCCAGACCCTGTCTCAAAACAAAAACAGGAAGAAGCCTGGGGTGTGCCACCTGTAGGCTTGGAGAAGAGGATCAGGAAGACCAAGAAGGAGTGGCCAATGAGGAGAGCTGTATCTTAGAAGTAAGGGGCCGGGTGCAGTGGCGCATGCCTGTAATCCCAGCACTTTGGAAGGCTGAGGCAGGTGGATCACGAGGTCAGGAGTTCAAGACCAGCCTGACCAACATGGTAAAACCCTGTCTCTACTAAAAATACATTAGCCAGGCATGGTGGTGGGTGCCTGTAATCCCAGCTACTCCGGAGGCTGAGGCAGGAGAATCGCTTGAAACTGGAAGAAGGGGACTGGGTGCGGTGGCTCACGCCTGTAATCCTAGCACTTTGGGAGGCCGAGGTGGGTGGATCACCTGAGATCAGGAATTCAAGACCAACCTGGCCATCATGGTGAAACCCCATCTTATAAAAAAAAAAAAAAAAA
>NW_022442869.1:0-4141 GCF_009761245.1 Sapajus apella
ACGTTTCTCCTGTGATTTAGATGTGATCTTAAAGCTAATTCTTAGGAGCCTGTATATGGATGGAAATATCTCTTTCCAGATTCTGCAAAGAAAGGGTTAGTGAACTGCTACATTCACAAAATTGTTTAACTCTGTAAGTTAAATATACACCTTGACAATCATTCTGCTACATAGCTCCGCTTTTGTTTTAGATCCAGATATTTCTCATTACACCCTATAATCCCAATAACCCTGGAATATACAAACGCAGCTTTTAGAACAAACCTGTTTCTAACTCGTTGAATCTAAACATAGATGCAACTTCGTAATGTGAACCAAACACAGCAGAGCAGTTTGAAAGAGACGTTTCTCCTGTGGTTTAGACGCGATCTTACCGCTAAATCTTATGAGCCTGTATATGACTGGAATTATATCTTTGCAGATGCTCCAAAGAAAGTGTTTCTGAACTGCTATATTCACACATCTGTTTAACTCTGTAAGTTGAACACACACGTTGACAATCATTCTGCTACTTAGGTCCGTTTTTGTTTTAGAGCCAGATATTTCTCATTAAACCCTATACTCCCATTCACTCAGGATTATCCAAACACAGCTTTTTGGAGAAACCTGTTTCTAACTCGCAGAATCTAAACATAGATGCAACTTCCTAAGGTGAACGAACACACAGTAGAGCGGTTTGAAAGAGACGATTCTCGTATGATTTAGATGCGATCTTAAAACTAATTCTAAAGAGTCTGTATATGGCTGGAAATACCTCTTTCCAGATTCTCCAAAGAAAGGGTTAGTGAACTGCTACATTCACACAATTGTTTAACTCTGTAAGTTTAATATACCCCTTGACAATCATTCTGCTTCATAGCTCCGTTGTTGTTTTAGAGCCCGATATTTCTCATTACACCCCATACTCCCATTCACTCAGGAATATCCAAACGCAGTTCTTAGAAGAAACGTGTTTCTAACTCGCTGAATCTAAACACAGATGTAACTTCCGAAGGTGAACGAACACATATGAGAGCAGTTTGGAAGAGACGATTCTCCTGTGGTTAAGACGCGATCTTAAAGCTAATTCTTATGAGCTTGTATATGCCTGGAAATATCTCTTTCCAGATTCTCCAAGGAAACGGTTTCTGAACTGCGACATTCACACATTTGTCTGCCTCTGTAAGTTTAATACACACCTTGACAAACTTTCTTCTACATAGCTACTTTTCTGTTTTAGATCCAGATATTTCTCATTTCACCCTATACTCCCAATAACCCAGGAATATCCTAACCCAGCTTTTAGAAGAAACCTGTTTCTAATTCGCTGAATCTAAACATAGAAGCAACTTCCTAATGTGAACCAAACACAGCAGAGCAGTTTCAAAGAGACGTTTCTCCTGTGGTTTAGACGAGATATTACTGCTAAATCTTATGAGCCTGTATATGGCTGGAATTATCTCTTTCCAGATTCGCCAAAGAAAGTGTTTCTGAACTGCTACATTCACACATGTGTTTAACTCTGTAAGTTGAACACACACCTTGACAATCATTCTTCTACATAGCTCCGTTTTTGTTTTAGAGCCAGATATTTCTCATTAAACCCTATACTCCCATTCTCTCAGGAATATCGAAACGCAGCTTTTTGGAGAAACGTATTTGTAATTCGCAGAATCTAAACATAGATGCAACTTCCTAAGGTGAACGAACACACAGTGGAGCGGTTTGAAAGAGACGTTTCTCGTATGATTTATATGCGATCTTAAAGCTAATTCTTAAGAGTCTGTAGTTGGATGGCAATATCTCTTTCCAGATTCTGCAAAGAAAGGGTTAGTGAGCTGCTACATTCACACAATTGTTTAACTCTGTAAGTTTAATATACACCTTGAAAATCCTTCTGCTACATAGCTCTGTTGTTGTTTTAGAGCTCAATATTTCTCATTACACCCTATACTCCCATTCACTCAGGGATATCCAAATGCAGCTTTTAGAAGAAACGGGTTTCTAACTCGCTGAATCTAAACATAGATGCAACTTGCGAAGGTGAACGAACACATAGGAGAGCAGTTTGAAAGAGACGATTCTCCTGTGGTTTAGACGCGATCTTACCGCTAATTCATAGGAGCCTGTATATGGCTGGAAATATCTCTTTTCAGATTCTCCAAGGAAATGTTTTCCAACTGCTACATTCACATATCTGTTTAACTCTCTAAGTTGAATATACATCTTGACAATCATTCTGCTACAAAGCTCCGTTTTTGTTTTAGAGCCCGATATTTCTCATTACACCCTATACTAGCATTCACTTAGGAATATCCAAATGCCGCTATTTGGAGAAAGCTGTTTTTAACCCGTTGAATCTAAACATAGATGCAACTTCCGAAGGTGAAAGAACACACAGTGGAGAAGTTTGAAAGAGACGTTTCTCCTGTGATTTAGAGGCGATCTTAAGGCTAATTCTTAGGAGCCTGTATATGGCTGGAAATATCTCTTCCAGATTCTCCAAAGAAAGGGTTAGTTACCTGCTACATTCACACAATTGGTTAACTCTGTAAGTTTAATATACACCTTGGCTATCATTCTGCTACATACCTCCGTTGTTGTTTTAGAGCCCGATATTTCTAATTACACCCTACACTCCCATTCACTCAGGTATATCCAAAAGTCGCTTTTTGGAGAAACGTGTTTCTAACTCGCTGAATATAAACATAGATGCAACTTCCGATGTTGAACGAACACACAGCAGAGCAGTTTCAAAGAGACGTTCTAATGTGGTTTAGACGCGATCCTATAGCTAATTCTTAAGAATTTGTATATTGCTGGAAATATCTCTTTCCAGATTCTCCAAGGAAAGGGTTTCTGAACTGCTACATTCACACATCTGTCTAACTCTGTGAGTTGAGAACACACCTTGACATTGATTCTTCCACATAGCTCCGTTTTTCTTTTAGATCCAGATATTTCTCCTTACACCCTATACTTCCAATAACCCAGGAATATCCTAACGCAGCTTTTAGAAGAAACCTGTTTGTAACTCGCTGAATCTAAACATAGATGCAACTTCCTAATGTGAACCAAACACAGCAGAGCAGTTTGAAAGAGACGTTTCTCCTGTGGTTTACACCAGATCTTACCGCTAAATCTTATGAGCCTGTATATGGCTGGAATTATTTCTGTCCAGATTCTCCAAAGAAAGTGTTTCTGATCTGCTACATTGACACATCTGTTTAACTCTGTAAGTTGAACATACACCGTGACAATGAATCTGCTACATAGCTTCGTTTTTGTTTTAGAGCCCGATATTTCTCATTACACCCTATACTCCCTTTCACTCCGGAATATCCAGACGCTGCTTTTTGGAGAAACGTGTTTCTAACTCGCTGAATCTAAACATAGATCTAACTTCCGAATGTGAACGAACACACAGCAGAGCAGTTTGAAAGATACGTTTCTAATGTGATTTAGACGCCATCTTAAAGCTAATTCTTAAGAGTTTGTATATTGCTGGAAATATCTCTTTCCAGATTCTCCAAAAAAAGGGTTATTCAACGGCTGCATTCACACAATTGTTTAACTCTGTAAGTTTAATATACACCTTGACAATCATTCTGCTACATAGCTTCGTTTTTGTTATACAGCCAGACATTTCTCATTACACCGTATACTCCCATTCACTCAAATATATCGACACGCAGCTTTTAGAAGAAATGTGTTTCTAACTCGCTGAATCGAAACATAGATGCAACTTCCGAAGGTGAACGAAAACACAGCGGAGCAGTTTGAAACAGACGTTTCACCTGTGATTTAGATGCGATCCTAAGCTAATTATTCGGAGCCTGTATATGGCTGGAAATAACTCTTTCCAGATTCTCCAAAGAAAGGGTTAGTGAACTGCTACATTCACACAATTGTTTAACTCTGTACGTCTAATATACACCTTGACAATCATTCTGCTACATAGCTCTGTTGTTGTTTTAGAGCTTGATATTTCTCTTTACACCGTATACTCCCAATCACTCAAGAATAACGACACAAAGCTTTTAGAAGAAACGAGTTTCTAACTCGCTGAATCGAAACATAGATGTACCTTCCTAAGGTCAACGAACACACAGCAGAGCAGTTTGAAAGAGCCGTTTCTCCTCTGGTTTAGACGCGATCTTAC
>NW_022442870.1:0-4140 GCF_009761245.1 Sapajus apella
GTCTTGACTCTTTATCCAATTTGCCAGTCTGTGTCTTTTAATTTGGCCAGTTAACCAATTCACATTTAAGGTTAATATTGTTATGTTAATATTGTTATTGAATTTGATTCTGTCATCATGATGCTAGCTGGTTATTTTGCACAGTAGTTGATGCCATTTCTTCATGGTGTCATTGGTCTTATATTTTCATGTGTTTTTGTAGTGGCTGGTACTGATTTTTCCTTTCCATATTTATTTCTTTCTTCAAAAGCCCTTGTAAGGAAGGTTTGATGGTGATGAATTTCTTCAGCATTTGCTTGTCTGAAAAGGATTTATTTGTCCTTCACTTGTGAAGCTTAGTTTGGCTGGACATAAAAATTGGCATTGAACACTCTTTTCCTTTAGAATGTTGAATACTGGCTCCCACTCCTTCTGGCTTGTAAGGTTTCTGTTGAGAAATCTACTGTTAGTCTGATGGACTTCCCTTTGCAGGTGACCTGGGCTTTCTCTCCAGCTGCCTTAACATTTTCTCCTTCATTTTGACCACGGATAATCTGATGGTTATGTGTCTTGGGGTTGATCTTCCTGTGGAGTATATTAATGGGGTTCTCTATATTTCCTGAATTTGAACGTTGGTCTATCATGCTAAGCTGGGGAAGTTCTCCTGGATAATATCCTGAAGAGTGTTCCGACTGGATTCCATTCTCCCTGTCTCTTTCAGGTATTCCAATCAGTTGTAGGTTTGGTCTTTTTACATAGTTCCATAATTCCTGGAGGCTTTGTTCATTTTTTTTCCATTCTTTTTTCTCTTAACTTGTCTGCCTACCTTATTTCAGGAAGATAATCTTTCATATCTGGTATTCTTTTCTCTGCTTGATCAATTCAGCTACTGATACTTGTGTATGCTTCATGAAGTTCTCATGCTGTCTTTTTCAGCTTCATCAGATTATGTTTCTCTCTAAACTGATTATTACAGTTAGCAGCTCTTCTAACCTTTTACCAAGGTTCTTAGCTTCTTTGCATTGGGTTAGAGCCTACTCCTTTACCTCAGCAAAGTTTATGACCCACCTTCTGAAGACTACTTCTTTCAATTCGTCCATTTCATCCTCTGTCCAATTCTATGCCCTTGCTGAAGAGGTGTTGCAATCATTTGGAAAAGAGTCACTCTGGTGTTTTGGATTTTCAGTGGTTTTTTTTTTATTGATTCTTTCACATCCTTATGAGTTTGTTTAGTTTTGATCTTTGAAGCACCTTACCATTGGATGAGGTTTTTGTGGGGACTTTTTTTGTTGTTGATGATGCTGTTGTTGTTGCTTTCTGTTTGGTTTTCTTTCAATAAACAGGACCCTCTTCTGTAGGTCTGCTGCAGTTTGCTGGGCTCTATTCATCTGATTTACTCTCATGCCTGGAAATATCACTTGAGGAGGCTGGAGAACAGCAAAGATGGGTGTGTGCTCCTTCCTCTGGGATCTCTGACCTTGAGGGACACTGACCTGATGCCAGTAGGAATGCTCCTGTATAGGATGTCTGACAACCCCTGTTGGGGGTGTGGGTCTCACCCAGTTAGGTGGCACAGGACACAGGACCTGTTTAACAAAGCACTTTGACTCTCTCTTGGTGGAGGGGCTGTGCTGCGCTAGGAGGAAACCCACTCATCTGGGCTGCCTTGATTTTTCAGAGCTAGGAGGAAAGACTAAGTCTGTTGGTCTGCAGAGACTATGACCACCCCTTACCCTAGTGGCTCAAGCCCAGGTTGATCAGAGTTCTGTCCCTGTGCCCCTGGCTGGAGTTGGAGTTTCTGCAAGGAGGCCCTGCAGCCTCCGTGTTGGCTGCTGCCTCAAGGAGCTCAGAAGGCTTAGATGGTAGGCAGACATAGCTGTGATGATGGCTGCCTCTCCCTCTGGGAGGCTTAGGCCAATTCTAGCCAGGTGGCTGTTGAAAATCTGCATGGCTATTTGGTTGGGACCCAAGGCCCCATGGTGTGGGCTCATGAATGGGATCTTCCAATCCTTGGGTTGCACAGTTCCATGGGAAAAGCATGATTTCCCATGCTGGGTAGCATGTTCACTCACTGCCTCCCTTGGCTGGGGGTGGGGGCTCCCCTGCCCTATGTAAGTCTCAGGTGAACCCCCTCACCACACCCCTCTTCCTTCCTCTCTGTGGGTCATGCCAGCTGCCTAGTCAGTCCTAATGACAGAACCTGGATACCTCAGTTGCCAATGCAGGATTCACACATTATTTTGGATCTTTTCGATGGGATCCTTCAATCACCACTGTTTCTAGTCAGCCATCTTGGCCCTGCTCCTAACTTTAATATTTTATCATCACTTATAATCAGCCTTTCTGAAGCAACAGCAGCCAAAGATACATGCAGCATCCATAATCCTTAAATGTATATATAATCACCAGTTGGCTTGAGGAACCCCACTGTCTACTGAGAAAAAAGAGATGGGTGGAGCTGGGCATTGACCTGATTAAGGGACATGAAAGCAGGTCATCCATACCAGTCAAAATGTGGGTGTGGTGTGGGTTGTGTTGTTTTACCAAAGCATACTCTGAGGAGTATCTTAAGCATCATTACTCACTTTGTTACCTCTACTAGCAATGGAAAGAATAAAGAAATGTGACTTTGTTGATGTTGGGTTCCTTAGAAGAAGCTGAAATATATGTAGACTCAAGTAATACTTTTATTTCTTCTTTGAGGCACAACTTTAATGGATTCTTAGATTTATTCTGGAAAATATTTGAGATTTTTTTTAAAAAGGATTTGTTTACACTTTAGAAGGATTATCTTCTAAAGGAAGGATTTAGCACATTTATTGAAGATGAGGACAAATTTACCAGCCTAATTTAGAGCAAGAAAACTAAAATTTGAGGTTTCAGGAGGGTAATATCTAGATGTATTCAGATACTACAAAGGATACTCTACGTGGCAAAGAAAGATAAATATCAACATGTGGTATTTTTCTAGAAAAAATGCAAAGAAGCATAGCTATCATAATTATGTCCATAACTGTATATCTTAATTCATGGAGTAAAAACATGAAAAAAACCTCAGATTCTTTTGACTAGGGCATGCCAAGGTGATGAACGAATGAATGACTGAACGAATACATGTTACTGAAAAATTTTCATAAGCTTTTTAATGAGGAACCACAGAAAAGCCCTAATGATCAGAGACTCTTTGACATCATCAAGCAATAATTTGTTCTTTCTATGGGAAGAAAGCACCATTCAAAGAAGTTCTTTCTTAAAGGACAGGCTCTATACCTCAACAAGGGAGAAAATATGTCATGGTTATAAATTTCATGATAAAAACTGCCATTCATTTAGAAATTATGCTGGCTTACATTCCTATGTAAGGAATGTATGTAAGGACCTATCTTCTTGATATGCATTTCAAAACACTTTATTTGATGAATGAAATAAGAATTTTTGTTTTGGGTGGAATAGTTCACTTCATAGAATTAAAAAAAAATTATATGCCTTAATGCTAGGTTAGGCTGATACCTAGAGCCCATAATGCAGGCCCTGAAGGGCCAGTAACAAAAGAAATTAAACTACCTCTCTCCTTTGTGACAACTGCCAAATACCCTTCATAATGTTTGACTGTTTGCACAGAATTCCTTTGGATTTTCTCATTTCCAGAAGAGCCATGACAGTGGGAACACCAGAGCTGATCAGAAAATTGAATTCCACCTTCAGCAGAGGGCAGGAAGCAATGAGGGAATAATTTTATGTTGACTGTAATTGTATTTTACAGAAAACAAAGGGATTATGAAATCCGTTTACTGGTTTTTGCCTTTTTTTGTTGTTAATTTGATACAGCCATACAGTGTGTAATAATCACATAAGGATAAATGGGATATGCATCACCTCATTCATCATTTCTGTGTGTTATAAACCTTCCAGTTGTACTCCTTCTGTACACCTTATTGTTGCTACAATAAGGTGACCCATGCTATCAAACACTAGTTCTTATTCATTCTATCTACCTACATTTTGGTACCCATTAATCATCCCTGATCCCCTCCACTGCCCCCACTACCCTATGTATCTCCACTAACTATCATTCTACTTTATATCTCCATGAATTCAATTGTTTTAATTTTTAGCTCCTACAAATGAGTGAGAACATTCAAAGTTTGTCTTTCTTTGCCT
>NW_022442871.1:0-1160 GCF_009761245.1 Sapajus apella
CTCCTGCCTCAGCCTCCTAAGCAGCTGGGATTACAGGCATGTGCCACTGCGCCCAGCTAATTTTTGTATTTTTAGTACAGACGGGGTTTCAGCATTTGGTCAGGCTGGTCTCAAACTCCTGACCTTGTGATCCACCCGCCTCGGCCTCCCAAAGTGCTGGGATTACAGGTGTGAGCCACCGTGCCCGGCCTTGCCTTACAGTCTTTGCTGCTATACCTATTGACTATCTTTGGTAAAACCAACATCTGCTACCAGTTTTGTTCCAGATTCAACCCAGTTCCGCACGTAAAAAAGCACACTATGTACAGGAACTTGGTAATTTCATTGAAGCTCAGTTGGAATCACTTGGTGATGAGGAAGCCTTGACTGCCAGCTGCACGCTTCGGAGTCCCTGTAGGGAAAGGTTTTGGGAAAGCGCCAAGTGGACGACCATTGAAAACCGTGGAATGCAGCGGTAGTGATTCTCAGGAATGCAGCTGGCCTGAGAAATGCAGCGACCAAATCAAGTGATGGTTCACAGTTCTGGAGGGCAACCTCATTCCCAGCCGGTGCCTCAGCCTCCAGGACACCAGCGCAGGCCACAGAGTGCCCCGCAGAACCCCACTGCTGTGGACTGCTCCTACTGTCCCCACCAGATGCCTGACTTCTTCCTGGAGTGCTGGCGTTCTGTTCTATTCCTTCTGGGAAGCAGCAAATTTTTTCCCCACCTTCCCAAATAATCGCAGGGCCTGGGCAGGATCCGAGATCACCGCGTGTCTAGGGTATCTACAAATCTGGGAGCCACGTTGTGATTACCAGGAGGGTGGCAAAGGGCACATGGGTGGGGAAGGCAGAGTGGGAGTAGGAGGAGGTGGGCTGAGGGGAGGAGGCCACAGGGGCCCGCCTTAGCCTGGGGCTGTGGGTGTGGCGCATGGGCAAGGGTGCCTGCTGCAGTGGGGATGTGGTCCACTGTGTCAGAAGTGGCCACCGACTCCATCTCCAGCCATAGGGACTCCGGGAGGATCAAAATTCTGTTGAAAAAAGTACTCGCATCCTCTATAAATAGAAAACTGGAGAAGCAGCAGCTGGAGCGGCTGTTCTGGGCCATGGAGGAGCAATGCAAGATGGCCACCGAGTGCGTCTGGACTGCGGCCTGACCCTGCAGCCAGAACCTCAGCCTG
>NW_022442871.1:1170-4138 GCF_009761245.1 Sapajus apella
CCCTGCAGCCCGAACCTCAGCCTGGATCTCAGCCTGGCCCTGCAGCCGGAACCTCAGCCTGGATCTCAGCCTGGCCCTGCAGCCAGAACCTCAGCCTGGATCTCAGCCTGGCCCTGCAGGCCGAACCTCAGCCTGGATCTCAGCCTGGCCCTGCAGCCTGGTTCAGTGGTGTGGGTGAGAGTGCAGCCTGCACTGCCTGCCCTCTTCAGCCCCTTCCTCCTCCTCAGGGTTGGCTGGCCTGATTTCTGGCCTGCTTCAGAAGAGGGCAGGCACAGGGAGGTGGAGGGGAGGAAGACATCGCAAGGAGACCTGCTTCAGTGCTGGAGTGGAGGAGGTGCTGATCTGGTTCTGCTTGAAAGTGAGAGACCAAACCCGGTGACACCCTGTCTTTTGAGGAGGCCTCCAATTCAAGTCCTATCCGGTCTCCACCGCCCTCCACTTCTGGGGACGGAGGAAATGTAGCTTTGGTTAGAGGGACATGGCCAGAGAGGTGCATATCCCCCCCTTAAGGAACCCACAGACTGAAAGTCCTAGGGCCAGCATCCGCTGAAAACTGTGAAGCCGCCTCGGGGGACATGCGCACGCGCAGCACCCAGACCTCGGCCCCAGCGCGGACAGAGCCCCGGGTGTCTCCGATCCTGGCGCTGCTCGGGACGCCTCCACAGACGGCGCTGAGATTCAGCCAGACCCGGACAGAGCCTTGGCTCATGCTGGCCGTTTGAGCCTTCAGCATCTATCTCCACTGGCCTTCAGAAGGCCCCTGCCAACCTCAGTGGGAGAGTTCAGGACCCTGGGATTCTCTCCGTGGAAGCCCCAGCTCACCACTCTGAATCATCAGAGCTTCTGCTCAGTTCCTCCCTCATTACCACGATGAGCTGCGCTGCACCAGACACGCCTAGACCCTGTGCGCTTCAGTCTCCAGTGTTCAAAGAAAGGCGAGTGCCTCACCAGGCACACTGAGTTCTGCAGTCTCTTAACTGCTTTCAGCCCATTGGTCACAGAGCTGTAACGTTATATTTGTACTTATGAGATAACGTCTCTTAGCAATGGTGTCTGAGTTTTTTTATATATGTTGCTGCATTCAGTTTGCTGGTACTTTTGAGAATATGTGTCTAGATTCACAAGGAATATTGGTCTATGGTTTTACTTCTTTCTTATGCTTTTGTGTGGCTTTGTTATCTGGGTAATACTGACTTCATAGAATAAATTGATAAGTTGTTTTCTTCTATTTTAAAATTTATTTTTAGTAAAAATATAATTACATATATTTACATGCACAATATGTTTGGCAATGTGGTTTCATTGTGGGATAGCTAAATCAAACTAGTTAACATATGCATTACTTTTCATACTTATTTTCTTATGGTGAGAATACTAAAAATCTACTCTCTCAGTGATTTTCAAGAATATACAAATTTTTTATTAACAGTATCATGTTATACAATAGATCCTGAATTTGCTCTTCCTAAGTTCAGTACCCCTTGGTCAACATATCTGTGACCTCACCCTGGCCCCTGTTAAACACTATTCTATTCTCTCGTTCATATTTTTGGAGTGATCATGAAGCGCTGATAGTAATTTTTCACTTTATGTTTGGTAGAATTCACCAGTAAAGACAACTGTGTCTGGGCCTTTCTTCATGAAAATATTCTTAATTAATTTAATATCTTTATTTGCATATATTCTATTTCTTAACATATATCTATAAATATATTTCTTCTTCAGCTTTTTAAATTTGTTTTTATCTAGGAATTTATTTCTAAGTTTTGATCTTCTATGTTTGAGGATTTTATGGTGGTTTAGATGAAGAAAAGGAAAAATTTAAAAATAAAATAAAAATGAGGGTTTTGACCATCCAAGATGACCCAATGTCTCAGGGTGCTCTTTTGCAGGGTGGGAATTACTGTGCCTTCTGTACTGAATGCTCATATTTATTGTGTGAGATTAGTATAGAATCTAAAATAAAAGTGCCTTTCAGGTTCTTTACTCCTTTTTAAATCGGGTTATAAGATCTTGGGGGTGTTGTTTATTGCTATTGAGTTATGAAAGTTCTTCATATATTTTGATATTAACCCTTATCATATACATGACTAGCAATTTTTTTCTCCAAATCCATAGGCTACTTTTTCATTTCATTGACTGGTATCTTTGCTATGCAGAAGCTTTTCAGTTTGACATAGTCCTACTTGCTTATTTTTGCTTTGGATGTCTGTGCTGTTAATGTCCTATCAAAAAATGTATTGTGTAGCCCAATGTCAAGAAGATATTTCCCCTATGTTTTATTCTAGGAGTTTTATACTCTCAGGTGAAATCACAATGGGATATCACCACACACCTGTTAGAATGGCTGTTAGAAAAAAGACAAGATATAACAAGTGTTGGTGAGCACTGGAGAAAAAGAACCCCTTGTACACTTCTGGTAGGTATGTAAATTCAACCATTTGCCCACAGAGAGAGAAGCCATAAATCTGACTGGTAAGAAATTACTGTTTTTCTGGCATGACAAACTTCTGGGTTCCCTTTCCCTGAGCAGCCCTAGTGATCCAGATTTTGGCACCATCACCCTGGAGGGCCAAACCAAATCATAAAGGAAAATTATTTATTATTTTTGTTCTGACCAGAGCAAAATACATGTAATAAAACATAGACATTAGCCACTCTGCTTAGCACCAAATATCAAACTGGCAAGGCGTCAATTTGCCCCCAGATGGACCTCCTCATCTTTAATTCAACCTCCGACTTGGAGTTTCAACTCATGGTCTCCTGGCAAAATGGTTACCCTGAATAATAGAAAAGATAGAAAAGGGAAAGGAAATAGACAAAAGCATTGCCTGTGGCAGGGTGGAGAAGATAAAATGATCAGGGAGGCCAGACAAAGACCCATCTGTTGCAGCAACGCTGAGAAGTTCAGCCTGCTGCAGCTATCATGAAGGGACTTGTTTCCAGCGGTCCCATCAGCTCTCAAGTT
>NW_022442872.1:0-4318 GCF_009761245.1 Sapajus apella
GGTTTTCTAGGAAAAAAGTAGAGATTTCTTAGAATTGAGATGCCACCATTTCATACTAAATACCATGCTTGGACCTGCCATGGCACTTGTGGGGGTGTGATTTGGTGGGTAATGAGTGTATAATTAAGTGTGGGTGGGCATGGGTCACACCTAGCACTGCGTGAACCCAGAAGGTCTCCACCAGCAGAGCCCCACCTTTTGTTTGTTCACTAGGGTCCTATCAGCCCAGGCTCATCTCTGCAGCTAATTCTAACAGCTCCTTTCTTGATGTTATGTAAAATTGCTGCCTGATAGTTCCTTGCTTCTCCTGTCATCATCTGGCATTCCTATTTTATGGATGTTTCTTTAATCATGTGTCAACAAAAAGAGTGAAACTCTGTAAAATATTTGAACATACTTATTCTGAGCCAAATATGAGTGACCATGGCCCATGACACAGCCCTCAGGAGATCCTGAGAACATGGCCCATGACATGGCCCTCAGGAGATCCTGAGAACATGGTCCACGACATGGCCCTCAGGAGATCCTGAGAACACGACCCATGACACGGCCCTCAGGAGATCCTGAGAACACGACCCATGACACAGCCCTCAGGAGATCCTGAGAGGACGGCCCATGACATGGCCCTCAGGAGATCCTGAGAACACGGCCCATGACACGGCCCTCAGGAGATCCTGAGAACATGCGCCCATGACATGGCCCTCAGGAAATCCTGAGAACACGGTCCATGGCACGGCCCTCAGGAGGTCCTGAGAACATGGCCCATGGCACGGCCCTCAGGAGATCCTGAGAACATGCGCCCATGGCACGGCCCTCAGGAGGTCCTGAGAACACAGCCCATGGCACGGCCCTCAGGAGATCCTGAGAACATGGCCCATGGCACGGCCCTCAGAAGATCCTGAGAACATGCGCCCATGACATGGCCCTCAGGAGATCCTGAGAACACGGTCCATGGCACGGCCCTCAGGAGGTCCTGAGAACATGGCCCATGGCACAGCCCTCAGGAGATCCTGAGAACATGCGCCCAAGGTGGCTGGGGCACAGCTTGGTTTTGTGCATTTTAGGGAGGCATGAGACATCGATCAAATACATTAAGAAATACACTGTTCAGCCCAGAAAGGAGAACAACTCAAAGAAGTGGGAGGTGAGGTGGGGGAATGCTGGGAGGGGCTTTGCAGGTAAATTTAAACATTTTCTGGTTGACAATTGGTTCAGTCTGTCTAAAGACCTGGGGCCAATCAATATAAAATGTTCAGGTTATGAACCCAGGAGGCGGAGGTTGCGGTGAGCCGAGATGGCGCCATTGCACTCCAGCCTGGGTAACATGAGTGAAACTCCGCCTCAAAAAAAAAAAAAAAAAAAAAAGTTCAGGTTAAGATAAAAGATCGTAGCCTAGCATGGTGGCTCACGCCTGTAATCCCAGCACTTTGGGAGGCTGGGGTAGGTGGATCACCTGAGGTCAGGAGTTTGAAACTAGCCTGGCCAAAATGATGAAACCCCTTCGCTACTAAATAAAAAAATTAGCTGGGCAGGGTGGCAGGTGGCTGTAATCCCAGCTACTCGGGAGGTTGAGGCAGGAGAAATGTTTGAACCCAGAGAGTATAGGTTGCAGTGAGCTGAGATCACACCACTGCACTCCAGCCTGGTGACAGAGGGAACCTTCATCACAAAAATAAATAAATTAAATAAATAAATAACAAAACATGGCAAATAAACTAGCAATGGGGCAAAATACTTTGACGTCCTTCTTTGTCACATGATGTTATGCTAGAGTCCGACTGGAAAGTAAGTCACAATATACAGTGCTAAACAAAACCCATCTGATGAGAATTTGTGATTGACAGGGCATGACTCCCAGGGCCCTTACATAGGAATTTCGGCAAGATGTAAAACAAAACCTGAGCTTAGTCCAGCGGTTGGAATAACCCTTCGGAATTCTGGGAAAGGAGGGGATTTCACCAGCACCGCTCCCTATTCCATCATTGCCTCCTTTCTCCCCTATGGAACTGTGCTCTTCCTGCCTCATGAGCAAGCACGGAGTATCTCCTGTCCTCATACAAGGGTGCAGCCATCTGGGGATCTCTGGGGAGATGGGGAGCCCACTGCCTGGGGCTGAGGGGCTCAGCTTCCTGCCTTGAAGGTTATAGGGGAAGGCTGAGGTTCATGGATGCCCATCCAAGTAAGAGAGCACATTTCCCCTGCATTCACCTTCCCTGCCTTGATGGTTTCTCAGCTTAGGGCTTTCCCCTGAGACGGTGGTCCTAGCACTGGTCCTGGTCTCAAAATGACCATGGAGAAGTCAAAACGTGGCCATGTGGTTGTTTTGAACCCCCCAGGGAAGTGCCACCCAATCAAAAGCATCTTCCAGAAAATTACTAACATGGGATTTTTCAGGGAACTAGGCTGGACACAGACGTCTTCATTCAGCTCCCCCCGCAGCCAACCTTGAGACACCAATTTGTGGGAGGGGGTTCTGGAAGGCTGGTGAGGAGTCACGGAAGTAGGAGCCTCAATGGGCAGGTTATACATGGGGCTCAGGCCAAGGGACCTCTACACCCTGGGAGGTGTAGGGCGGACGTCCCATAAGTGCTGAGGCAGGAGCCAGAAGCCTCAGCCTATTTCCATATAAATAATGAAGAAGGAAGTAACTAGAAATATAACTTAGTCATTATTAGTTATTCATATGTGATCTTCGTTATTCATAGGTGATCTTAATTCTTTTAGTGATGCCTCTCAGGTCGGACATGTGAACCTGGGGCGACACTGTGAAATGAATGACACTAAGGCAAGATGCTCTAAGCCCTCGGCACGCCCGCATAAGGGATGCGGGAGGGCGCCTCGGCTCTGCGGCAGCGCCAGCGCTGGGAAAGCGCCTGCTGTTTAGCCAGCCAGGGAAGGAGATGTCCAAAATGGCTGAGATGCCTTCCTCCCCGGAGGAGTTAGGAGAAAACTCCGCTTCTCAAGCTCTTGTGGTAAGGCCTGCCGGCTGTCAGGAACACCCACAAACATCCAGGGTCTTAACTGTCTCTATGTGATGCTATGCTTCCGGGGTCACGCTCCATGTCCCCTCTCATGTTCCACTTCTGCACGGGGCTCCCTTTATCTTAGAAGAGATAATCAGTAAAAGCAACATAAATCTTAGTCTTTGTTCTTTCTTGACAAGTGTGGACACGTGCGGACGCATTATGCTCCTTTCCTCATCTCGCAACTAGAAATTCCTGAGCCCCGCCTGCATGACACGTGATATACTCAACCCTATCACTGCCATGCCCTATCTAGCCTGCTCCCAGCTTTGTGCTCAATAAAAGTCAGAATGTATGGACACTCGGGGCCACTGCCGGACTCCACCCTTCGATTGGCAGTGGACCCCTGGGCCCAACTTTCCTTTCTCTATCTCTGTGTCTTGTGTCTTTTATTTCTACAATTTCTCATTTCCAAACCAGGAGAGAGGGCTTGCAAGGACACTGCAGGGCTGGACCCTACAGGAGTAGACCCTGCCGTGGCCTCCACAGTCAGCCAAAGGGCCTGGAACCTTGCATTTGGAGCCACGCAGGGAAATAATCCCTTCTCCATTCCCCCAGAACTGAGTAACGGCAAAACTAAGATGGAACTATCAGAAAGAAAAAGAGACACACAGGTGAGGAGACAGGCCCGTGAGGAGAAGAAGTCTCAGGTCAAAGAGGCGCCCTCAGGGCTCTCCGTGGAAGGGGACACCCTCTGCCTGGAGTCCTGGAGTCAGGAGGAAGCAGGTACTATCCGTTTTTATGGTCCAGGTGTGGTTGGTTGGCCCAAGAATGCTGGGGACACTCAGAATAAACGTGCAGAAAGCCAAAGGCGGCCTCTCGATCAGCCTGAAGACAAAGGGGCTAAAAAAGGAGAATGCACCGACAGTCTGCGGGAACACTCACCCACTGACCTGCGTCTAATCAGAGCTCCTTTGCTAAAGAGCAAGGCCACAGCCCGGGGCAGGGTCCTAGCTACCGGGAAGGCTGAGGTAAGGGGATGGCTTGACCCCAGGAGGCGAAGCTGCAATGAGTCATAATCACACCACTGTGCTCCAGCATGGGAAACAGCAAAATCCTGTCTCAAAACAAAATTATGATAAAATAAATAAAGAGCATGTCTGCGAGGACAGCCTTGTTAGGGGCAGACTGAGTGTAGTTTGGGGTGCCAGCTGCCCCTGGGAATCTTTGCAACTCTGCCAGAGCAGGAGGCTCCACTGCGGGACAGGGGCCAGCAGGGACACTTTCTGATAATTCTGCTTAATGACCATCCTGGCCTCATGGGGCTGCTGGGAGAATTAAGAGAGAAAATACTG
>NW_022442873.1:0-4136 GCF_009761245.1 Sapajus apella
ATAGGAAAGGAGGAAGTCAAATTGTCTCTATTTGCAGACGACATGATGGTATATTTTTTTTTTCTCCAAAGAAAATGACCCTTTGGCTCTCATTCTAAGTTGTTTTAGACAGTTTTCACTCTCAGGAAGCAATTAGAAGGGCAGTTAGTTGAAATAATTAGTAATACTGCAACCATTATTTTTAACATGGGAGTAGGCCACACACAATTTGAGGCCAGAAACCCACATCAACTATTTAATGCAAAAGCACTACAATGATGGCCCTTGATCATTTGGTGAAGTCATCTCATTTGACCTGCCAGAGCATATCTTCAAGACAATCTGGAGGCAGTTTTCTTAGATCTTAGTTGTCATCCTTACTGAAGCACAAGTATTGTGGTTTTTAGTCATTTCACTAGGGGCTATGCATTCTTAAATTATTATAGTGTTCCTAGAACTGCTGTTGTCCCACCTGGTGTAATAGGTGAGACTCTTACCAGGGTGCAATTCTATTTACTCCACAGTTCCTAATGCAGTTGGTACCATCTGTTTTACTACCTCGTACATTATAAATCTCACCAAGGAAAAGGTTTCACTTTTATTTTAAGCAGTTAGTAGTCTTTTAAAGTAATGAAGAAGAGAGAGATATCATTTATATTCATCCACATATTTACCATTTTTGGTGCTTTTCATTTCTTCTTGTTGATTCATGGTTCCACGTGGAATCATTTCCATTAGCCCCTCTTGTTGTGCAGGTGTGCTGGAGATGGATTTTCTCTTTTCACTAATCGGCAAATGTATTTAATTTACCTTCATTGTGAAGGATATTTTTCACTGTGAATAAAATTTTGGCAAATGATTTCTCTTTCCTTTTAGCTCTTTGAAGATATAATTTCATATTCTTCAGGCCTGCATTTTTATTTTTGAATTAGATTGTGAATGTATTTTTCAAGTTTTTTATTAATATATATGTTATACATATTTGGGAGTACATGTGGTATTCCAATACCCGTATACATTGTGCAATGATTAAATCAGGATAATTGGGATATCCATCACCTCAAACATTTATCTTTTCTTTTTGTTGGGAACATTATAATTTTTCTCTTCTAGCTATTTTGAAATATACAATAAATTATAAACTATAATTTCTCTACTATACTGTCAACACTAGAAATTATATTTTCTGTCTAATTATATTGGCCTGCATTTTTCTGATGAGAACTCAGCCATTACTTGTATCTCTGTATGTAATGAGTATTTTTAATGACTACTTTATATATGCTTTCTCTTTATCTTTGGTTATCACAATTTGATTATGTTGTACCTAGGCGTGGTTAGCCTTATGCTTATCCTGCTTGAAGTTTCCTATGTTTTTTGGATCCATAACTTAAAGTTTTCACTAGTTTTAGAAACACATGGTCGCTGTTCATTTTTTTTTCTGCTGCATTCACTTTTTCCTTTTCTTATGGACCTCCTGTTGTACATTGGTCAGTTTGCTTGCTGTTGCTCCTAGAAGTCTCTAAGACTCTAGTAATATTTTTATGGGGCTTTTTTTTTTTTTTTGCTGTTTTTCAGACTGGATAATTTTTAATTGATCTGTCATTGAATTCACTGACTTATTCATTGCAGTCTCCAATCTGCTATTAAGCCAATAAATACATTTTTATTTGAGATTGTATTAGTTCACTTTCATGCTGCTGATAAAGACATACCCAAACTTGGGAACAAAAGATATTTAATTGGACTTACAGTTCCACATGGCTGGGGAGGCCTCAAAATCATGGTGCGAGGCAAAAGTTGCTTCTTACATGGCGGGAAGAGAAAAATGAAAAAGAAACAAAAGCAGAACCCCCTGATAAACCCATTAGATCCTGTGAGACTTATTCACTATCATAAGAATAGCATGGGAAAGACCAGCCCCCATTATTCAATTACATCCCCCTGGGTCCCTCCCACAACACATGGGAATTCTGGGAGATGATACAATTGCAGTAGAGATTTGGGCGGGGACACAAACAAACCATATCACAGATATATACTTAACACGTTCTGGAAATTGAATACTTTAGAGTTTCCATCTCTCTGAAGACATTTCTTATCTGTTTATTCTTTATACCCACGTTTTTTGGTGTGTCTTTGTACATTTTTTTTTCCCATTTATTTATTTTATTGCATTTTACATTTTGGGGTACATGTGAAGAACATGCAAAATTGTTGCATAGGAACACACGTGGCAGTGTGATTTGCTGCCTTCCTCCCCATCACCTACATCTGGCATTTCTCCCCTTGCTATCTCTCCCCAGCTTCCCACCCCCCACCCTCCCTCCCCTATTTCCCCCCAACTGACCCCAGTGTGTAGTGATCCCCTCCCTGTGTCCATGTGTTCTCATTGTTCAACACCCGCCTATGAGTGAGAACATGCGGTGTTTGATCTTCTGCTCTTCTGTCAGTTTGCTGAGAATGATGGTTTCCAGGTTCATCCATGTCCCTACAAAGGACCCAAACTCATCGTTTTTGATGGCTGCATAATATTCCATGGTGTATATGTGCCACATTTTCCCTATCCAGTCTATCGTCGATGGGCATTTGGGTTGGTTCCAGGTCTTTGCTATTGGAAACAGTGCTGCAATGAACATTCGTGTACACGTGTCCTTATAGTAGAACGATTTGTAATCCTTTGGATATATACCCAGTAATGGGATTGCTGGGTCAAATGGAATTTCTATTTCTAGGTCCTTGAGGAATCGCCACACTGTCTTCCACAATGGTTGCACTAATTTACACTCCCACCAACAGTGCAAAAGTGTTCCTATTTCTCCACATCCTCTCCAGCATCTGTTGTCTCCAGATTTTTTAATGATCGCCATTCTAACCGGCGTGAGATGGTATCTCAGTATAGTTTTGATTTGCATTTCTCTGATGACCAGTGATGATGAGCATTTTTTCATATGTTTGTTGGCCTCACTTATGTCTTCTTTTGAGAAGTGTCTGTTCATATCCTTTGCCCACTTTTGAATGGGCTTGTTAGTTTTTTTCTTGTAAATCTGCTTTAGTTCTTTGTAAATTACGGATATCAGCCCTTTGTCAGATGGGTAAACTGCAAAAATTTTTTCCCAATCTGTTGGTTGCCGATTCACTCTAATGATTGTTTCTTTTGCTGTGCAGAAGCTGTGGAGTTTGATTAGGTCCCATTTGTCTATTTTGGCTTTTGTTGTCAATGCGTTTGGCGTTTTGGTCATGAAGTCCTTGCCTACACCTATGTCCTGAATGGTTTTGCCTAAATTTTCTTCTAGGGTTTTTATGGTGTTAGGTCTTATGTTTAAGTCTTTAATCCATCTGGAGTTAATTTTAGTGTAAGGTGTCAGGAAGGGGTCCAGTTTCTGGTTTCTGCACATGGCTAGCCAGCTTTCCCAACACCATTTATTGAACAGGGAATCCTTTCCCCATTGCTTGTTTTTGTCTGGTTTGTCAAAGATCAGATGGTTGTAGATATGTTGTGTTGCCTCTGAGACCTCTGTTCTGTTCCATTGGTCTATATCTCTGTTTTGGTACCAGTACCATGCTGTTTTGATTACTGTAGCCTTGTAGTATAGTTTGAAGTCTGGTAGTGTGATGCCCCCCGCTTTGTTCTTTTTGCTTAGAATTGACTTGGCTATGCGGGCTCTCTTTTGGTTCCATATGAAGTTTAAGGTGGTTTTTTCCAGTTCTGCAAAGAAGGTCATTGGTAGCTTGATGGGGATAGCATTGAATCTGTAAATTACTTTGGGCAGTATGGCCATTTTCACAATATTGATTCTTCCTAACCATGAACATGGGATGTTTCTCCATCTGTTTGTGTCCTCTCTTATTTCGTTGAGCAGTGGCTTGTAGTTCTCCTTGAAGAGGTCCTTTACATTCCTTGTTAGTTGTATTCCTAGGTATTTTATTCTCTTTGTGGCAATTGTGAATGGAAGTTTGTTCTTGATTTGGCTCTCTTTAAGTCTGTTACTGGTGTATAGGAATGCATGTGATTTTTGCACATTGATTTTGTATCCTGAGACTTTGCTGAACTTGCTTATCAGTTTCAGGAGGTTTGGGGCTGAGACGATGGGGTCTTCTAGATATACAATCATGTCGTCTGCAAATAGAGACAATTTGACTTCCTCCTTTCCTAT
>NW_022442874.1:0-4135 GCF_009761245.1 Sapajus apella
GATCTTGGGAGTTAACAAGAAGTCTCCAACACACTGAGGGCCACTGACCACCTTATTTTAGAGATGAAAAAGAGGGCTAGTGTGTGAGAAAGGGATCTGCCCAAGGTAACCAGACTGTGATTTGGGGCCAAGTCCAGGGCAGAGGAAGAAGAGTTGGGTAGAGCTGTCTAGGAGTGGCTTCTCCCTCAAGCCTTTCTCATGTGCCCATGCTGTCTCCCAGGAAAGAAACACAAGTGGTTTCCATTACAAATAGACATGAAGCCCGAAGTGCCCAGAGAGAAACGCTTCATGCCCCACTTGCTCACTGGAGCCAAGACACATACCTGCCAACCGAGGAGAGATCAAAGGTATGCACTACCCACTGTGGAGGGCCTGGACTTGGGAGACACCCTCAGGCCCTACCTGGTACCTCTCTCCCCATAGGGCCTGCGACCTATGTGCCTGTGGCCCCCCCAACCCCAGCCTGGCAACTAGAGATCAAACCGGAGCCTGCCTGGCATGACCAGGATGAGACATCGAGTGTGAAGAGTGATGGGCTGGTGGGGTGCGGGCTTCCTTCTGTGGCCATGGACGGGGGCGTGGGCATGGCTGGGACTTGGCCAGGGTGGCACTCAAAGTACGTGGGCCCCTTTGGGCTGTGGGATGTCTGAGGGAGTGCAGCGGGAGTGGTGGACAGGAGCCTCCCTTCCTCATGGCGCCCATTTCCCCCATAGCCCATTTTGACTACCAGTTTGGCTACTGAAAGTTTGATGGTGTGGAGGGGCCTCATAACCCCAAGTACATAAACAACATCACCTACTACTTTGACAGTGTCAGCAGCACCGAGCTTTATAGCGTGGATGAGGAACTGCTCAAAGACTACATCAAGTGCCAGATGCGAGTGCACAGAAGTTGCACACTCGGAGGAATGAATGAGAGGTCAGGGGTTGCTAGAGTGTCATAGCTTGGCAGAGCAGGGCTGGACAGGCCCTCCTGGTGCTTAGCAGCAATTTCAGCCTCAGGTTGAAAAGATAGCTTTTCTCATTTTTTATTACAGAAGTGGTACCACATTTACCTTAAGAAAATTGGAAACTATACCACTACAATAGGAGGGAAAATGTTGAGAATCTACCCCCATCTGTGCTTCTATTTGTAATGACAACATTGACAGAATACTAACATGTATTAAAGTGTCACTGTTGACCAGGCTCAGTAAGTGTCTTAGAAGCATTGTCTTAGTCCTCAATTCTTATCTGTTGAATTCCTGTGAGCTGAGTCTTTTAGCCCCAATTTGTAGGCAAGAAAACAGGCCCAGTAATTTGCACAGAATCTCACAGCTAGTAACAAAGCACAGATGTAAATCCTTTTCTGTCATATTATAGAAACTTTGCTCTTAACCACTCTGATATATTGTCTCTCAGTCCAAAAAGGAAGTCATACAAGAAAATAAATGGTTGCAACAAAGTCTTTATAAGTGTTTTAGGAGCAGAAGAGAAAGTGACCAACAGTATTTGGACTGGAATTTAAAGGAGGATGAGCAGTTTGCCAGGCATGCTAGGGGGCTTAGAGCACAGGGAGTGATTTGACCCAAGCAAGGTAGGGCACCATGAAGGGATCACATCAATTCTTTTCAGCACTCAACACTGTTGGTAGGTAGGATAGGGATGGGCTAGGTCAGAGGCTGTGTAAGATTGCTGGGATGTGTAACAAGGAAGACATACTCATAAAACTGATGCAGCAATCCCTCGGTGATAACTACTTCTTCCCTCCACTTAGTGAACACTACTTCAGTGTGGTATGTCTTCCTCCCTGGAGCTGCGATGCAGGGGAAAGAAAGGCCCTTAGGGAGCTGGAGTTTGGGCCAAGGCAGAGAGCCCTGGAAGAATCATCATCTGATGACTTCTGCTGAAGTCTCAAGACCTGACTAGTCTCTTCCTCTCCTCTCCTCTTTTTTCTCTCCTTTATTCTCCTTCCCCTCCCCTTCCCCTCCCCTCCACCTCCCTTTCCCCCTCCCCCTCCCCTCCCCTTCCCCTCCCCTCCCCTCTCCTTCCTCTCTCTCTTTCTCATTATAGAAAACGTCAGACACTGACAAAAGTAGAGCAGTATAATGAGCCCATCACCAGCTTCAGCAAGTATCAGTTTATGGCTCATCTTATTCTATCTGTACCATCATCCATTTATTCTCACATACTACTTTGAAGAAAATTCTAGAAAGCCTGGCATTTTGTTCACAAATATTTCACTGTTGATTTCTAACGATAGAATTGTTAAAAGAAAATAGCCACAGTATCATTATTATACTTAAAAATATTAACAGTTCCTTAATATCAAATATTCAGTCAGTTCAAATTAATCCCAATTTGTCTCTCATATATATATATATAATGCATATATATACATATCTATTTATTTATTTATTTTAAATAGTTTGTGAGAATCAGAATCCAAATAAGACCTATAGGCTGGGTGCAGTGGCTCACACCTATAATCCCAGCACTTTGGGAGGCCAAGGGGAGGGTCACTTGAGCCCAGGAACTCAAGATCAGCCTGTCTCTTCAAAAAACTAACAAGACCTGTGCATTGTCATTATTAAGTCTCCTTTTGCTTCTATTTTTCTTTTTCCTTGCAGTTTATTATTTGAATAGACTAAGTTGTATATTCTGTAGAATTTTCCACAGGGCACAGGGGTGTCATTTTAACATGTTCATCTGTACTTCAACTTTTTTGTAAATTGGCGATCCAGAGGCCTGATCAGATTCGGGTTTTGGAGCTTTCCCCACTCCTTGTTAAGAATACTTTATCATAATGATGTATTTTCTCTCAGGCAGCACATAACACTTTATTTGATTGTCTCTTGTGATATAAGCTGCCAGCAGTGTTCATTAGGATTGCAAAATGACAATATATTAATTCTATCAATCAGTTTTCATTTATTAGGTGGTATAACTCTTCAGGGAGTAACTTTGCCTAATCAACTATTAAGTTACCAAGAGGTATAGTTTGTGCGGAAAGGGTAGATTAATGTTTGATCTTTCTCTCTTTGTTAGCCAGTTTGCAGAATTATGAGTTGATCTCTAATAGCTTTCACAGGTGACCAGTGAGATTTCATGTTTGTTTTATTTGTTGTTAAAAGCTTATGGGTTCAAACATATTTATTTCCATCCATTGCAGTTAATACATTGGATTAAATTGTCCCATCTTTGGTCAGTGGGACCCTAGTTCCTCTAACACATTTCCTGCTCCAGATCTGGAACTGGCCACTTTGAAAAGGAACTCTAGTTCTTTCTTTTGGGAAATGGTATTTAGATACCAGTCTGAGTTATAGGGGTGCTTATTGCTACTTGGTCAGTCATTTTTTCTAGATGATTTTGTTTTGTTTTGTTTTTTGGTGAGATAAAATACATCATGGGGTTATTCTGGTATTTTATTCTTTTTTTTTTTTTTTTGAGATGGAGTTTTGCTCTTGTTGCCCAGGCTGGAGTGCAGTGGCACGATCTCAGCTCACTGCAACCTTCACCTCCCAGGTTCAAGTGATTCTGTTGCCTCAGCCTTCCAAGTAGCTAGGATTACAGGCATAGGCCACCACACCCGGCTAATTTTGTATTTTTGGTAGAGATGGGGTTTTACCATGTTGGCCAGGCTGGTCTTGAACTCCTGACCTCAGGTGAGTTCTGGTGACCCATCTCAGCCGGAGTTACAGGGTCTTTACTTAAACTTGTGGGTCTTTTATTTTACCTACTCTTTTCTCTCATGCCCCAAATCTTAATTCCTAATGATATCAATGTAATCACTAACTTGTTTTACTTCACAGTATGTCTATAGTCTTTTTTTTTCTTCTTTTTAAAAGAGAGCCTTGCTCTGTCTCACAGGATGGAGTGCAGTAGTGTGATGATGGCTTACTGCAGCCTCAGCCACCTGAACTCAGGCAGTCCTCTTGCCTCAGCCTCCTTAGTAGCTGGGATTACAGGTGTGCAACACCATGCGTGGCTGATTTTAATTTTTTTGTAAATATGGGGTCTTGCTGTGTTGCCCAGGCTGGTCTCAAATTCCTGGGCTTAAGCCATCCTCTCACTTCGGCTTCCAAAGTGTTGGGATTATAGGCATGAGCAATTGTGCCAAGCTCTACATCATTCTTACAATACCCCCACTACCACTG
>NW_022442875.1:0-165 GCF_009761245.1 Sapajus apella
AGAGAGAAAATGAGTGTGTCTGTGAAGAGGAAAAGAGACATAGAGACGCAGAAAGCCAATCCCAGAAAATGTTAATTTGTGAATCTAAATAAAGGGTGCATGTGTCTTTATGGTGCTTCTTTTTCAACTTTTCTGTTTGATGTCAAAAGTTGGAAGAATTTTTTT
>NW_022442875.1:265-4135 GCF_009761245.1 Sapajus apella
TATAATCTTGATGTCTGCAATTTGCTTTCAAGCAGTTCAGAGCTCCCAAAATGTGAGTGCGTGCATGTATATGTACGTGTGTGTAAGAGAGAGAAAATGAGTGTGTCTGTGAAGAGGAAAAGAGACATAGAGACACAGAAAGCCAATCCCAGAAAATGTTAATTTGTGAATCTAAATAAAGGGTGCATGTGTCTTTATGGTGCTTCTTTTTCAACTTTTCTGTTTGATGTTAAAAGTTGGAAGAATTTTTTAAAGGCACTTGTTTATTCAGGGTGAACACGATCTTCACATTTCTTTGCTAGATGTTGGTTTCCTGTAGTTAATACTTTTGTACCACCTGATTGCCTTATGACAAAATAAACTTAGCTATGAAAGAAAAACTGTCTGTGTAGCCATAAAGCCAAACATTTGCTTCACTGAATAGGAAAAGAAAGCACGAAGTTTATTGCAAGTAATATTGTTATAAACTGTTATTCTCCTAATACGGTATAACCAATTATTACCTCGTAATGTTAGTCAGCATGTACTAGTAAGGAGAGACCAACGGGTAGTATTTATACACAATTACACTGAGACCAATTCCTTGTAGCCTGAAAAACAATATGGCAAACATTAAGAGAAGGTACTGGAGGTGTTTTGTCATGATTTACAGGACAAGAAATCACACTATCTTCTTCTACTAGATGATTAACTATTCTGGGAAACATATACTCAGGTTTATAGTTATAATAGACAAGAATACAAGGTGCATAAGCAACCCTGTCATCTTTCATCATTACAATCTTGCCAATCTGGAATGAAGCAAAAAAATGACACAAGTAGATAGGGGCGTTGGCCTAGGAGGAGGAAGACCAGAATTATGCCTTCAGCTCTGCTTCCAAATAGCCCCAGTATTTTTCGGTAAATCACTTCCCTTCTCTGAGCTTTAGTTTCCTCATCTATCAACTGTGGCAGCTGAACTGAATTAAGACTGTTGGATCTGCAAGATCAAGGGCTATTGATTCTTCAAGGACTGGGAGACAAGATGGCAATTTAGAACAATTTCATAAGAAATAAACCTTTAATGTGATGTGAATATTATTCATTAGAATTCAACAGGACAGAGGGAGCGGAGACCAAGAGATAGCTAAAAATTATCATCAGCTTCAGGGAATCACTCCCTTCTAAGACCTAGGGACTGTACTCTGTGGGGACAGACACTTCACCAGAGGCCCAGAACGTTTTGGATGAAGAATGGCCACAAGAGGAAGGGTGGAGATTACACTGGGCCAAGAAGATTTCCATTGACTCCTTGTGTGATATGATTTTTCTTTCCAAACCCACAAAAATCTTTATATTTTTGCTGGATTATACTCTCTTAATGAATTCTAGAAGGAAGTAATATTTGGCAACCAGGTAGCAGCAGAAATTGAAAAGTCCCCCAGGACTAGGAGAGGACACTCTGAGGAAGTAAATCCAGAAATACCTCAAAACTAGGAAATTGGGGTGTATAGAGCAACCCTTCATTAAACTCCATCTTAGAAAAATACTGCATTTTATATTTTATATGGGACTTTGCCAACAAGGATATTTTGCTTAACAAACAAATAAAAATGGGAAGACTGCATCCAACCAGGTAAGGACATAACAAGCACACTCTTCCACTGTAGGTTCTCACCAGAGGACTCTGTGACTATATGTATATATATAAAGGCAGACCTTCAGCCTCTCCAAACAGCTGCCTTAATTAACCAGTTTTGCAGTCAGCCATGATAAGCACTTAGCATGCCCTTCTAAAGGCTCTTCCACATCAAAGACTCCTCCTTGGGAGACCAATGGACAAGACCAGGAATCCTTTTGTCTTCTTCGCTCCCACTGGGACTTGCTCATTTACCCTTTCTCCTACCTCGTTCTCCTCTTGATGGTAAGTGCTACCTTGTTTGTTGTGGAATATTTAACCTGTAATATTTATATATGGGTTAAATATACTATTATGTATGATATGCAATATAGACTGACTTGTGGAACGGATTGAGGCTGTGTTGCCCATGGCTCTGACTACGGAGTGAATGGGAAGTGCTAAGGAGAACTGTCTCCTTGGGAACTCCATGTAGCTCATGGCTTTTGTGATTAGAAATTCTCTGAAGAGCTGAGAGAATTAGGATGAGTTCTTCTTCAATAGAAGTCTGACATGTGGAAAGACACACACATGTGTGAACCAGGACACCTCTAACCTTGCACTGCTGATGACATGGGGCTTTGAGAAAAAATTGCCTAAACTACTGAGGACATAGATGCCACCAAGTGAGGTATGGGTTAAATCAAGCAGAGTAAGACCATGGGTGAGTAGAATGATTTGGAAATTGATTATTGCATTAACTCTGAGTGAATTTGGAACACTTGTCAGTCTCTTCAGTTATGTGTGTGTGATTTTCTAAGTACATAGCCAAATTCTCTTTCCTAAATAGGCACAGTCTCCAGAACATTACTGAATCTTCCTTTGATCATTTTACATTTTATAATATTTCTGAGTCATTATTTTAAACATCATTGCCTCTGCATAGGGATTGTAAATATGGGATGTGAACACTGGATTGAATCTGCACAGGATTCATGCATCCCTGGAAGGTGATTTTTGGAGGGACTTAAACCTTGAGTGTGAACTAGTTTCTACTCTTTGTCTCCTTCTCATGAAATATGAGTATAGCAGCAACAACAGCAAAAATTAAGTTGAGGATTCTGGTCAGTTTGGGTTCATAAATGTATCAAAGTCTTGCCATATTTTACTTTAAATCAAAGTGAATGAAATTGAATCTATATCCCCTAGTCTAATTCCCTTTAGTGAGACTGCATTCTTTCAACAGCTATTAGAGAAACATTTGTTTGCTCACACATTTTCAAAGAGGTTTCTGGAGCTTACAATACACAGGCCATCATTTAAACTATAAGAATTCAGAAGCAGAAATTCTACTCACAATTGAACTTCGCTGAGTTGGCTGACACGGTGTTTTAAATTCTAATTCTACTCTAGAGCAAACCCAGATTGAAAAGCTGAGGACAAGTCATATGTATTGTTTGTACTGGGAGGCTGCATCATTAGCAGAGTCTGTGATACACAATGGCAAGTTCTGTTTAAGATGTTTCTGCTCCGGGAGTTTTTCCTAGCGTTCTTCCATTAGACGATATGTAGCAGTGTTCACAAACTCTGAGTGGCATTGACATTAATTTCTAGTAATGTTTAGAAACATTTGTAAAATTTCTAAACATTATTAGAAATTAACAATGGGGTCCCATCCTCCAGTATACAATGTGCATGCTAAGTCAATGACCATTATTTGATGCACTATCCCCCGAAGAAAAAAATATACGGGTCTCAGAATGAAGGCATGGAAGCCACAATGGCTCCTGTTACTATCATCCCCTGTAACCCACTTCTGGAATGCGTGCTTCCCATTTCCACAATTCTGGGCACCACAGGTGTAGAGAATTCTCCCACCAGCAGATAGAAAATACAGCTGCCCCTTCAACATTTTGTGCACCCTGTGTCCAGGGCCAACAACAACAACAACAAACAGAGTAGGGATAATTGCCATCCTGGAAAAGGTACATGGCCTAGTCATCAGGAGGAAAGCTGCTATTCCACATTGGAGAAGTGAGCAATCAGCTTAACTCCAAGGTGGTTGGCACACATTAGTATTCCATCATCTAATTTTAATCATAAACCCATAATTGTCATAGCCATAGCCTAAGAAAAGTAAACATGAACTTGGTCCCCACAGGAAGGAAGTTGTGGGCTACCCACAAAGTTAGCATCCTTCTACCATTGTAAGAACTAAGGTGAAGGGCTCTAGAATGAATCAGAGAGTTTAGCCTAGAGCTTTGCCTCCCCAG
>NW_022442876.1:0-4134 GCF_009761245.1 Sapajus apella
TTCTATTTGTTTATCTTGTTCAGTAAGAACTCTTATATATACTAATCAAATATGGCGGTGCGTCTCTATAAAGAGCCAGAAGAAGCAAGAGGAAGGTGAAGGGAATATCCATCAGTTTCAAGATGATTTTCAGCTTGTAAACATAAAAGACAACCTCTAGTGTGAGCTTATCACAAGGACAAGCTTTGTGGCAACAAGGATGGGAAAGCTAGCTTTTATTTTGGGTAGTCATATGCTTAAGATATTAACAGGGTATTTCGAATAGATAATAATGAGATAACAAATATTGGGTAAAAAGGAGTAGTCTCTACCACATTAAGCAAAAAACAGCCTTCGTCTTTCCTCTCAAGCATCTTTTTTTACTGTGTAGGAGTGTTTTAGGCATTCCAAAAATGTGAATTAAAATATCTCAAAGTGTTCCTTATAACCAGTTAACTGTACTCCTGTTGTTATTTTAATTTAAGTGATAAATCTAAAATATTTTTAAAAGGATAAATTTGAGGCAAATCTAAGCATCATAAAACTCTGTTAAATGCATGCAGAAGGTTTTTAAAGCCACTCAATATATTATAGCATCCACCTTATTCCAACAGTCTGTTTGAAAGCAAGATTTCCTCTCCAGCAAAAAATCATTTTTGTTATATGACTCTAAAGAATTGTATCAGCTACTTAAATACGCAGAATTGTTGGTCTCTTTTGTGTTGTGATTCTGCAGAAAGGTTCCCATGAATAAATATTTTGAAACCATCAATCTAGAAATGCAACATTCAGCAACTCTGTTTAGAAGTATACTTACTGAGAAAATATCCATTTTACATAGAAAAAATATGTATTTAGGAAAATGTTCCACTGAGATAAAAAATGTATTTCATTCTGATTTCAAAGTGTTTCAGAACCCCTACCACTAATTCTCTCATGCAGGTTTGCAGAGAAATTTACCTAATTAATATGCTTTATTAAGAAATATGGGAGCAGGAACCCGCATCCAGGAACAGAGCCCTTTGCTCCTCCCTCAGAATGAATGGAGACCAGAAATCAGATGTTTTATGTCCAAGAAGAGCAGGATTTCGTTCAGCACTTCTCCCAGATCGTTAGGGTGCTGACTGAGGATGAGATGGGGCACCCAGAGACAGGAGATGCTATTGCCCGGCTCAAGGAGGTCCTGGAGTACAACGCCATTGGAGGCAAGTATCACCGGGGTTTGACGGTGCTGGTAGCATTCCGGGAGCTGGTGGAGCCAAGGAAACAGGATGCTGATAGTCTCCAGCGGGCCCTGACTGTGGGCTGGTGTGTGGAACTGCTGCAAGCTTTCTTGCTGGTGACAGATGACATCATAGATTCGTCCCTCACCCGCCAGGGACAGCTCTGCTGGTATCAGAAGCCAGGCGTGGGTTTGGATGCCATCAATGATGTTATCCTTCTGGAAGCATATCTACCGCCTGCTGAAGCTCTACTGCCGGGAGCAGCCCTATTACCTGAACCTGATTGATCTCTTCCTGCAGAGATCCTATCAGAGTGAGATTGGGCAGACCCTGGACCTCATCACAGCCCCCAGGGCAATGTGAATCTTGGCAGATTCACTGAAAAGAGGTACAAATCTATTGTCAAGTACAAGAGGCTTTCTTCTCCTTCTACCTTTCTGTAGGTGCAGCCATGTACATGGCAGGAATTGATGGGGAGAAGGAGCATGCCAATGCCAAGAAGATCCTGTTGGAGATGGGAGAGTTCTTTCAGATTCAGGTAGGAAGGCAGGAGGCAGCTGCAGGGAACAGGCACCAGCTTCACTCCTCCTCTGCCTGGGAGCCTCATCCCTCTCCTTTGCTGCCCCTCCCCCACCCAGGATGATTACCTTGACCTCTTTGGGGACCCCAGTGTGACTGGCAAAATTGGCACTGACATCCAGGACAACAAATGCAGCTGGCTGGTGGTCCAGTGTCTGCAACGGTCCACTCCGGAACAGCGCCAGATCCTGAAGGAAGATTACAGGCAGGAGGAGGCTGAGAAGGTGGCCCGAGTGAAAGCATTATATGAGGAGCTGGATCTGCCGGCAGTGTTCTCGCAGTATGAGGAAGACAGTTACAGCCACATTATGGGTCTCTTTGAACACTACGCAGCGCCCCTGCCACCAGCTATCTTTCTGGGGCTTGCGCGCAAAATCTACAAGCGGAAAAAGTGACCTAGAGACTGCAAGGGCGGATAAGAGGCTCTCAATAAATAAATTATTGTGTAAAAAAAAATATGATTTAAAATTATCAGCTTACTTGATTTCGTAAAGACGATAAACTCCATGAAGAGGAGAATGATGATTCTTACATATTCACATCTTATTACTACCACTTAACATGGAGCCTTGCCTGAAATAGAAATACAATACATATATTTTGAATTAAGTACTAATTCATATATTTGCTAATGAGAAACAATGGACACTAGTATTTTACCTACTTTAGTGATACTGCATTGTGAGGTTCAGGGGAGGGGAATGGGATGAATGCCTCATTACACTTGCTAGAAAACTCTACTTGTCAGATTCAGTTGTGTGCCTACCTTCATTTATTTGGTAAATGCTGCAGTCATTTTATTATGAGCCAAATAACAAAGGAAGCTAAAAAAATATGAGCATGAGTTTTCTAAAAGCCCCTGTACTCTCGCTTATTGTGTGTTATCTGTGTGCTGTTCTATAAAAACCATGAAGACTAACAGCATGACTACATTATTCATTAATGTATGCATAAGGCTATAGACATTATTTCTATGATACAATGAGAATTTAGAAACTTTTTGAATAAAGAGATGAATTAATAAGTAAATAAAAGAAAGATAAAATGAATGAAATTCATATTAAAAGCCAACCAAATTGGAAATTTTACTGTTGAGTTACAGAAATAAGTGTTCAGTCATTAGGGATTACACTCTGGAAATCATTCTATATTCAGATAAATACTTTGTCTGAAAAAATAGAGGGAACTCCAGCTTCCTGGTAAGTGGCTCATCTTGAGTTTTACAGAGAAGAGTACCTGAATCCACAGGTAATATGTGTAGTCAAATCTCAATTGCAGAATAATCAAGGGCATGCAATGTTGTATGGATAAATCCATCATGTTAGAGTTAGAATTCAGTAAGGATTCATCCTGAAGTGGAAGATTCAAATAACCTATGACTGAAAAATTAGAAAACAGAATTGAATAGATCTAGCAAGAGAGTTAAAACAACTGGGTAGAAAATACATAGGAAGAAGTTCCTCTGATGTACAGGGCATGAGACGTAATCACAGGAGTTCTGCAACATTTTGATATGTTTGCAGACCTCAAACATATGATGCATATGCAATGCTGTAAACTACAAAATGGACCAACCTACAAATTACTTATACAGGGCTAGTAGACTTTTTTCCTTGATATCCTACCCCTTAAAAAAAAATCTCTAATCCTAGTACTCAGTCTCTCACAACCTCTTTTGATGTCATTCACTGGCACGATGCTGGTGTTTCTTTAGAGAGAGCTAAAAAAAACTCCTTTTTTTTTTTGTAGGGGAACTAACTAAGAGATCCAAGTTGGAAATACATAAACTCATTAAGCAGAAATATAAATGTCACCACTAATGGTTATTATTTATGTGATTAATATAAATAATATAACAATTTTATGTAATTAATATAATAGAAATGTCTCATATGTGTAAGAGCACCTACTGTGTCCCTGGACTCTTTCCTTGCTTTCAAGGTAGGCAGATTTCCATTTATAAAATTCCAGTTAAATTATATAATTAGTTTAACTTAGGCATATTCTTTTGCTTACCTAAAAGATACATAAAATATTTGTTTGGAATAAATATAAACTATAAAAACAGTTGACCTAAGAGTTGCCAAGGAAAGAAAAAAAACCAGAAATAATAAGTCTAATAAATGTTGCTTTGTAAGTACTTTGACTACCAAAAAATAAATATGTTGCCGGGTGTGGTGGCTCATGCCTGTAATCCCAGCTCTTTAGGAGTCCGAGGCAGGTGTATCACCTGAGATCAGAGGTTCAATATGAGCCTGACCAACATGGTGAAACCTCCTCTCTACTAAAAATACAAAATTACTAGGGTGTGGTGGCACATGCCTGTAATTCCAGCTACTCTGGAGGCTGAGGC
>NW_022442877.1:0-1727 GCF_009761245.1 Sapajus apella
AAACGGAGCTATCTAGCAGAATGATTGGAAGGCGTATATTCAACCTACAGAGTTAAACAGATGAGTGAATGTAGCAGTTCAGAAACCCTCTGTTTGGAGAATCTGGAAAGAGATACTTGCAGGCACATAAACGCCCGTAAGAATTAGCGGTAAAATTGCGTCTAAACCACAGGAGAAACGTCATTTTCAAACTGCTCTGCTGTGTGTTCATTCACGATAGGAAGTTGCATTTATGTTTAGATTCAGCGAGTTAGAAACACGTTTCTTCTAACAGCTGTGTTTTGATACTCCTGAGTGAATTGGAGTATAGGGCGTAAGGAGAAATGTCTGGCTCTAAAACAAAAACGGAGCTATCTAGCAGAATGATTGTCAAAGTGTATATTCAAATTAGAGAGCTAAACAGATGTGTGAATATAGCAGTGCACATATTCTTTCTTTGGGGAATCTAGAAAGACATATTTCCAGCCTTATGCAGGCACATAAGTGTTACCGGTAAGATCGCTTCTAAGCCACAGGAGAAACGACTCTTTCAAACTGCTCTGCTGTGGGTTCGTTCACCTGAGAATGTTGCATCTATGTTTAGATTCAGCGGGTTAGAAACACGTTTCTTTTAAAAGCTGTGTTTGGATACTTCTGAGTGAATACGATTGTAGGCTGTACGGAGAAATATCTGGCCCTGAAACAAAAGGGAGCTACCTAGTAGAATCATTGCCAAGGTCTATATTCAACTTACAGACTTAAACAGATCAGTGAATGTAGCAGTTCAGAAAACCTTTGTTTGGAGAATCTTGAAAGAGATATTTCCAGGCATATAAAGGCATGTAAGAATTAGCGGTAAGATCGCGTCTAAACCTCAGAAGAAACGTCTCTTAAAAACTGCTCTGCTGTGTGTTCGTTTACCTTAGGAAGTTTCATGTATGTTCAGATTCAGCGAGTTAGAAACACGTTTCTTCTAAAAGCTGCATTTGGATATATCTCAGTGAATGGGTGTACAGGGTGCAATGAGAAACATCTGGCTCTAATACAAAAACGGAGCTATCTAACAAAATCATTGTGAACGTGTATATTCAACTTAAAGAGTTAAACAGATGTGCGAATGTAGCAGTTTAGAAACCCTTTCTTTGGAGAATCTAGAAAGAGATATTTCCAGCCATATACAGACACATAAGAATTAGCGGTAAGATCGCGTCTAAACTTCAGAAGAAACGTGTTTCTAACTCGTGGAATCTAAACATAAATGCAACTTCCTAAAGGTGAATGAACACACAACAGACGAGTTTGAAACAAACGTTTCTTCTAAAAGCTGCGTTTGGATATCACTGAGTGAATAGGATATACGTTGTAATCAGAAACATCTGGCTCTAAAACAAAAATGGAGCTATCTAGCAGAATGGTTGTCAAGGTGTATATTCAACTTACAGAGTTAAAGAGATGTGTGTATGTAGCAGTTCATAAACCCTTTCTTTGGAGAATCTAGAAAGAGATATTTCCATACATATACAGGCTCATAAGAATTAGCGGTAACATCGCGGCTAAACCACTGGAAAAACGTCTCCTTCAAACTGCTCTGCTGTGTGTTCGCTCACCTTAGGGAGTTGCCTCTATGTTTAGATTCAGCGAGTTAGAAACACGTTTCTATTAACACCTGCGTTTTGATGTTCCTAAGTGAATGGGAGTATAGGGTGTAATGAGAAATATCTGGCTCTAAAACAAAAACGGAGCTATGT
>NW_022442877.1:1737-4134 GCF_009761245.1 Sapajus apella
AATGATTGTCAAGGTGCATATTCAACTTTCAGAGGTAAACAGATGTGTGAACGTAGCAGTTCCGAAACCCTTTCTTTCGAGAATCTGAAAAGAGATATTTCCAGGCATATACAGGCTCTTAAGAATTAGCGGTAAGATCACATCTGAACCACAGGAGAAACGACTCTTTCAAACTGCTCTGCTGTGTCTTCGTTCACCTTACGAAGTTGCAACTATGTTTAGATTCAGTGAGTTAGAAACAAGTTTCTTCTAAGAGCTGTGTTTGGATATTCTTGAGTGAATGGGATTATAGGGTGTAATGAGAAACATTTGGCTGTAAAATAAAAAGGGGGCTATGTAGCAGAAAGATTGTCCATGTGTATATTCTACTTATAGTGTTAAACAGTTGTGTGAAGGTAGCAAATCAGAAACCCTCTCTTTTGAAAATCTAGAGATATTTCCCGTCATATACAGCCACATAATAATTAGGAGTATGATCGCGTCTAAACCACAGGAGAAACGTCTCTTTCAAACTGCTCTGCTGTGTGTTCGTTCACCTTAGGATGTTGCATCTATGTTTGGATTCAGGGAGTTAGAAACACGTTTCTTCTAAAAGCTGCGTTTGGATATTCCTGAGTGAATGGGATTATAGGGTGTAAAGAGAAATATCAGGCTCTAAAACAAAAACGGGGCTATCTAGCAAATGATTGCCAAGGTGTATATTCAACTTACAGAGTTAAACAGATGTGTCAATGTAGCAGTTCAGAAACGCTTTCTTTGGAGAATGTAGAAGGAGATATTTGCAGTCATATACAGGCTCATAAGTATTAGTGGTAAGATGGCGTCTAAACCACAGGATAAACGTCTCTTTAAACTCCTCTGCGGTGTGTTCGTTCAACTTAGGAGATCACATCTATGTTTAGATTCAGCGAGTTATAAACAGGTTTCTTCTAAAACTGATTTAGGATATTCCTTAGTGGTTGGGAGTATAGAGTTTTAGGAGAAATATCTGACTCTAAAACAAAAACGGAGCTATCTAGCAGAATGATTGTCAAGTTGTATATTCAACTTACAGAGTTTAACCAATGATTGAATGTAGCAGTTCAGAAACCTTTTCTTTGGAGAATGTACAATGAAATATTTCCAGTCATATACAGGTAAATAAGAATTAGAGGTAAGATCGCGTCTAAACCACAAGAGAAACGTCTCTTTGAAACTGCTCTGTTGCATGTTCGTTCACCTGAGGAAGTTGCATCTGTGTTTCGATTCAGCGAGCTAGAAACACGTTTCTTCTAAAAGCTGCGTTTGTATATTCCTGAGTTAATGGGAGTACAGGAGTAATATCTGGCTCTAAAACAAAAACAGAGATATCTGTCGCAATGATTGTCAAGGTGTGTATTCAACTTACAGAGTTAAACAGATGAGTGAATGAAGCAGTTCAGAGACCCTTTCTTTGGAGACTCAGGAAAGAGATATTTCCAGCCAAACACAAGCACTTAAGAATTTGTGGTAAGATGGCGTCTAAAGCACAGGAGAAACATCTGTTTCAAACTGCTCTGCTGTGTGTTCGTCCACCTTAGCAAGTTGCATCTATATTTAGATTCAGCGATATAGAAACTCGTTTCTTCTGAAAGCTGCGTTTGGATACTCCTGGGAGAATGGGAGTATAGTGTGTAAGGAGTATTATATGGCCCTAAAACAAAAACGGAGCTATCTAGCAAAATGATTGTCAAGGTGTATATTCAACTTACATAGGTAAACAGAGGGGTGAATGTAGACGTTCAGAAACCCTTTCTGTGGAGAATCTAGAAAGAGAAATTTCCAGTCATATACAATCACATAAAAATTAGCGGTAAGACTGCGTCTGAACCACAGGAGAAACATCTATTTCAAACTGCTCTGCTGTGTGTTCGTTCACCTTAGGAAGTTGCATGTATATTTAGATTCAGCGACTTAGAAACACGTTTCTTCTAATAGCTGCGTTTGGATATTCCTGAGCCAATGGGAGCATAGGATGTAAGGAGAAATATCTGGCTCTAAAACAAAAACGCAGATATCTAGCATAATGATTGTTAAGGTGTGTATTCAACTTACAGAGTTAAACAGACGTGTGAATGTAGCAGTTCAGAAACCTTTTCTTTCGAGAATCTGGAGGGAGATATTTCCAGCCATACACAGGCACATAAAAATTAGCAGTAAGATCGCGTCTAATCCACAGGAGAAACGTGTCTTTCAAACTACTCTGCTGTGTGTTCGTTCACCTTAGTTAGTTGCATCTATGTTTAGATTCAGTGAATTAGAAACACGTTTCTTCTAAAAGATGCGTTTGGATGTTCCTGAGTCAATGGGAGCATAGGCTGTCATGAGAAATATCTGGCTCTAAAACAAATATGGAGCTATCTAGCAGAATGATTGTCA
>NW_022442878.1:0-4134 GCF_009761245.1 Sapajus apella
GCCCAGCTAATTTTTGTATTTTTAGTGGAGATGGGGTTTCACCATGTTGGTCAGGCTGGTCTTGAACTTCTGACCTTGTGATCTGCCCGCCTTGGCCTCCCAAAGGTGTGAGCCACCGCGCCTGGTAGGCAGATGTCTTTGAATTTGTTCTCCAGTCTGTGCTTTACCTCTTCATTTTCTTAACAAAGCAGAACATTTTAATGTTGATGAAGTCCAGGACTTCATCAATTTTAACGTGTATGGTTAGTGCTTTCGGGGACGGTTTGAGAAACGTTCTCCTGACCCACGGTCATGAAGGTGCTCTCCGTGTTTTCTCCTAGAGGCTCTGTGTGTTCAGCTTTCACACGGCAAAGATTAGTTTTTGGGCATGTTGTCAGGCAGCAGTTACAGTTTGCCCTCTCCACACGGACGTACAGTTGTTCTCACACCGTCCCCACTGAGGTGCTTCGGAGCTTTAGTCTAAATCAGCTGGCTGGATGGACACGGGTTTTTGGAGCCCAGGGGGTGGAGAAAGTGGCAGTTGGAGCTGGCGGGAGGGATTCTCCTGCCTCAGCCTCCCGAGTAGCTGGGATTACAGGCATGCGCCACCATGCACGGCTAACTTTTGTATTTTTAGTAGAGATCGGGTTTCGCCATGTTGGCCAGGCTGGTCTTGAATTCCTGGCCTCATGTGATCCACCTGCCTCGGCCTCACGCAGTGCTGGGATTACAGGTGTGAGCCACCGAACCAGGCTTGGATGCTGTTTCCTTTGACTTGATGTCCTCTTTCTCTTTCGCAGAAATAAAACAAGGAATTTCTCAAGACTTGGCTTCTTCCCCCAAATTAGACAGATACAAAATAGCAAGGCAGTTAACAGCAAAACCAATCAAGGTAAATGCTCCTTGGGACTCAGTGGGGAGGGGGACACTTTTTTAAAAGAACGTTTGTTTTGGAACTTGGAGTCTGTTAGTCTGGCATCCGATGTACTGTGCCTGAGAGCCGCAGCCTCCTCCATGTGGGACTTGGCTGGAGTTACATTTATTTATTTGTTGGTTGGTTTATTTATTTATTTTTGAGACAGAGTCTGCGCAGGCTGGAGTGCAGTGGCACAATCTCAGCTCACCACAACCTCCACCTCCTGGGTTCAAGCAATTCTTGTGCCTCAGCCTCTTGAGTAGCTGGGACTACAGGTAAGTAGCTGGGACTACAGGTGCACGCCACCACACCTAGCTAATTTTTTAATTTTTTAGTAGAATTGGAGGTTTCACTATGTTGGCCAGGCTGGTCTTGAACTCCTGACCTCAGGTAATCCCAGCAGTTTGGGAGGCCAAGGCAGGCAGATCACAAGGTCAGAAGTTCGAGACCAGTCTGGCCAATGAAGTGAAAACCCATCTCTACTAAAAATAAAAAAAATTAGCTGGGTGTGGTGGTGTGCACCTGTAATCCCAGCTACTTGGGAGGCTGAGGCAGGAGAATTGCATGAACCAGGTAGGCAGAGGCTACAATTAGCCGAGATCGTGCCATTGCACTTCAGCCCTGGCACCAGTGTGAGACTCTGTCTAAAAAAAAAAAAAAAATTAGCCAGGCATGGTGGCAGGCACCTGTAATCCCAGCTACTCGGATACTTGGGAGGCTGAGGCAGGGAGAATTGCTTGAACCTGGAAGGTGGAGGTTGCAGTGAGCCGAGATCGCACCACTGCACTCTAGCCTGGGTGACAGAGCTAGATTCCGTCTCAAAAAAAAAAAAATTACATATTGGGTGACAGGTGCCCCAAAATCTTAAAAATCACCACTAAAGAGCTTATCCATGTAACCAAAATCCACCTGTTCTCCGAAGATGATTGAAATAAAAATATCCTCTTGCCATCTTAGGAGAAGATTTTCTCTATCTATGGACATTACCCGATGGTGCATGTGGCTCTGCGGAGGAAGGGCTGGGTGGAGAAGAAGTTCCACTTCTTGCCCAATGTCATTCCCAATGTCGAAAATGGAGGCACCAGGGTAGCTGGTAGGGTATTGGAGGTGCGAGTCTCAGTGAAGGGCATGCCTGTCTGCCACGGGCACGGTGGTGGGAGGGTCCATGCCAACCTGAGTGTGCTGCTTGCCCTCAGGTCCTGGTGTGCATGATGGAATCTCTCCGACTCAAGGCCTCCATTGTCCTCCTGGCCTCCCTGCCCCAGGTTGTCATGCAGGGCAAACCCTTTCAAGCCCCTGGCACTGCTCCCTTCTCAGTGTCCCTGTGGCCCCCACCCAGGCTGGGCCTCCTCTTGCCGGGGTGGTTTCCATAGTCCTGCTCTGCCCCACCCAGCCATCCCTCCTCTGGCCCTAGTTCCCCGAAGTCCACTCCTTAGTCCCCCACGGTACCCACAGCTCTTCACTGACCGTCTGCACAACTGTGTCTGTGTTCTCTTGGCCCCAGTGAGACCCAGATCAAATGTCCCCCTCCTCCCCAGCCCTGCCCAGGACCCCATGGCCTCCATCACACCCACCCCCACCCCGGGCTGTCTCCACCGTTCCACACCCCAGGACACCTGGGCCTCCAGGAATCCTGGGACCCCATGCCCTGTCACAGCCCTGGTGGGATGGCTGTCCTGTGGACACTCACTGGATGTGTGGAGGCAGCCAGGATGCCCCGAGCCTGACCGAGCACCCACAGAGGCACCTGCTCCACCAGGGCAAGTTGCCGTCCTGCCTGCAGTGGTGATAATGGAGTGCTGGGGGAAGTCTGGCAGAGGCCGTATGTTCAGGCCTCCCGCTGTGTCTCGTTGGCAGATGATAAACCTGCTGAAGTGAAAGAAAATCGAGAAACGGCTTTGGAGAGAACAGAGGACATCCACGATGTGATGGTATATCCCCTGCGTGCGTCCTAATCAGCCTCGGCCTCTCCACGGCTTCTCACACCATCACCCTGCTCTCTGCCCACTTGCCCATATCCTGGGGGATGGCAGCCTGGCGGGGGCAAAACTCCAGTCACAGCAGGGCCCCTTGACCTGGGGTGGGGTGAGCCTGTCTGTGCTGGATGACCCGTTGTGCAGGGGGCAGACGTGGTGCGCCCAGCTCCCTCTACCCACACTGGGCTGGCCTGCCGCATGCTCCTGGGAGCTGAGGGCCTTCCCAGCATGTATGTTGCAGGCCAGGCCTGGCCAGCGAGTGAGCTGGGGTCTCCAGCAACACCGCAGTGTGCCCTCCCACCTCCCCAGCCCAGTCTGGTTCCTTGGGGACACCCCACGCTCCCCCATAAAAAGGGTGAAAGAGAAACCAGAGTGGGAGGTGGCATTTGCAGTACTTACACTTTGAAAGATCAAATATCCAGGATATGTAAAGAACTCACAAATCAGTAATGAAAAGGCAAGCAGAAAAATGGTCACAGACTTGATTGGGAGCCTCACTCTTCCAAGTTCCTGGAGTCAGTGCCGTTTCCACAGACCCCGTGAGTGCTCCAGCAGTTCTGCAGGTCCCGGGAAAGAACATTCCTGGGCCGGGCGCGGTGGCTCAAGCCTGTAATCCCAGCACTTTGGGAGGCCGAGGCGGGTGGATCACGAGGTCAAGAGATCGAGACCACCCTGGTCAACATGGTGAAACCCCGTCTCTACTAAAAATACAAAAAATCGGCTGGGCATGGTGGTGCGTGCCTGTAATCCCAGCTACTCAGGAGGCTGAGGCAGGAGAATTGCCTGAACCCAGGAGGCGGAGGTTGCGGTGAGCCAAGATCGTGCCATTGCACTCCAGCCTGGGCAACAAGAGTGAAACTCCGTCTCAAAAAAAAAAAAAAAAAAAAGAACATTCCTCACTGCTCTGGAGGCTGGAGGCTGGGTCAGGGGCAGTGCGGCTGGGCTGGTGAGGGTGCCCTGCTTCACAGACAGCTGACTTCTTTCTGCGTCCACACACAGGGGCAAGGGTTTTTCTGGGGCCACTTTATAAAGGCCTCATGCTCACGACCTAATCCTAGAGCCATCACCTGGGGTTGAGGACTGCAACACATGCATTTCGGGGGGACGGAAACATTCTGCCCACTAGGTGTGGAGGAGAGAGATGCAGGTGGCAGTTACCTGACGGGGGTGACTGGGGGACTTTGGTACTGTTGACGATGCAGTTTTTCACCCCAGGATGCAGTGGTTAGTGATTAGCGGTTAGTATGCTATTATTTACACTTT
>NW_022442879.1:0-4134 GCF_009761245.1 Sapajus apella
CAAGAAATCAACTATGATATTTTTACACAGTACAAAAAAGAGGAAAATTGATATTATAAGACGAAGTCATTTTTTATTTTCCTACCTATAAAAAAGTCTATCTGGTAACCCTAAAGATCAATAAATGCTCATTACAGAAACATCAGGGGATCATTAATAATTTTCAAAAATATTGGAATGAGAAATAAAATGAATATAGTTTTAACTTCATGAAAATGTATTTCCATACACAAAATAAAATTTCAGAGCAAAACTGATTTTAATCAGTCATCTCTGGGGATTGGTCCCAGGACTTTGATAGATATCAAAATTTGTGCATACTCAAGTCCTGCAGAAAAGACATGTATATATAAAAAGTTGGCCCTCCTCTTCTGTGGAATTAACAGGCTGACAGTGAACAAACCACTCAATAAATCAAATTGATATATCAGTATAATAATCCATATGAGTAGTCAAAATTATTTAATATTTCATCTTTTCAAGTGATTTTCAGAATAATTTAAGTACAGCATTCTCAGAGTCAGATAAGACTTCCTGGATCACCTTGCTGTGCCTCAGTGAGGAAAGGTAGCTGAGTATGTGGAATCTGAAGCCACATCTGATCCCCTTGGGCTAACTCTCACCACACACTTCATGCCCTTTGACATCCTGGTCTTCACATTGTTAAGACAGTGAAGTAGGCAATAATATAAAACAGAAAATAATTCCAAAAATCATGTCTAAGAGTTCAAATGGACTGTAACAGCTTTGTTTTATTTTGTTTTGTTTTTAGAAACACATTCATAATTCCCTTACCTTACATTTTTTGTTAGTTCTTTATTAGCTACATCTGAACTTCTCAGATTCAAGCTCATGTCCTGAGTATCATTCTGTAATGAAAGTTGTAACATAACAAAGCTAAATGAAAAATGATTGTTGAGATTTGTTCCATAGAAATAAATTCACTCACTTAAAGGCCTTTTTACTGGATTTATGTCTTTTCCACTTTGTAATATTTTTAGCAAAATCATTTTCTCTATGCAATACTACTACTTAAAAATGTAAGTGTGAAAACAAAAAAAATAATTTGGCAAGTTACAGTTCACCATCTTGAAAAGTAAAAAGTTGGCCATTCACATGTGTGATTCATTTCTTTCAATACTATATTTTATTTTGTTTTCTTAAGAGATGGAGTCTCGCTTTTTCACCAGGCTGGATTGCAGAGGCTTGCTCACACCTCACTACAGCCTCAAACTCCTGGGCTCAAGCAATCCTCCTTTTTTAATTTCGTAAGTACCTGGGATTACAGTGAATAATACTGTATTTTTTATCCACCTTTACTTGCTGATGAGAAATCTACAGACAGAAAGGGCTGACTCTATTTATTTTTGAAAAATAATGTGCCTAAGTAGACCTGTACAATTCAAGTCAGTATTTTCAAGCATGAAATGTATATTTTAAGATCCTACATATGCAAATTAAGAACAATATCATATATAGCTACCCTATTTTTAAGTCTTATAAGATACTATTCTGCTGAGGCTTACAAAAGCACAGAGACAGTTGCATGTGCCAATGGGAAAAATGATAGTGATTGTCATTTACACCGGAATAATAAATAACTGATAACCCCACATATGCAAATATAGACAAGACTTTCTTCACCTAGGCATCCTAGGAATCTACTCTAACAGAATTAATATTAAAATAAGATAAGTTACTAATGTTTAGTAAGATGCCTGACAAACTATAAATATTTACCAAGTGATAACTAATAATATTCTTATTTTTAAAGCTAAATCTATTAGGAACATGCAACACAGTGTTTATTTCAGTCTTTCTGCGATATTTGGCTGCCTACTATGATTTAAACACTTCCACAGAACTCACATTCCAAAAGCAGTGATGGGGTGGCTATTGCAATAAGAGTGATTCGACGTAACTGAAAGTGTATCAACAAGCCCTGAGTAGATTAAAACTGAGTCACTGAATTCAACATACCAATTCCGGCCCAACTTAATTAACCAATGAGAAACAATCATTACATTAAGAAAGCGTTAATTATGTTATTCATTAATTTATCTCTTTCATTTTGTAATTTAGTTTTACTAACAGTTAGCATTCACAACTGGCTGACCACTTTCTATGAGCCAATTACTGTTTTGAATGTTTACACAATATGTGGTTTTTCATCTTCAGAGCAATTCTGCAAGTCGGGCAGGGTAGAAGCCCCATTTCATAGTTGAGATAACAAAACATCAGGAGGTAAGTAACTTGCCTAAATTAGTACTAGTTTTAGAATGAAATAGGAGGTCCATATTGTTCTTTCAGTTGTACCCTATTGACAAAGGAAAAATAGAAATAACTAAATCCCCTATAATTTGAATTTCAGCTATGTTCAATATTTACAAATTTAGTACCATGAACTCAGATTTTGTAATAGTATATGGTAAACGAAACACAGAATCCCTGTTAGCAGCTCCCATAAACAGATGACACAATCAAATGAAACATAATTTTAATAAAATGCAATGGGCCTCTGAATCAAAATCACAAGGCATTGCTACAAATACAAAAATTGATGTGGTTACACATATGTAAAGCACGTGCACATACACACACAGACACACACACACACACACACACACACACACTCTTTCTCTGTATCTTGTGTTAACACCTTGTATCCTTTGTTTCAGGAGAAAGAAATGATACAAGAAAAGAAGGATGAAGACATAGTTCTTCCTTTGGTTTCAAAGTTTTGGTTGGGAATTCAACATTCAGCTTAATCTACTTAATGAGAAATTATTATGTGCAATGCACTGCTCAGTTGTTTCAGGAATTGTAAACATCAAATAGAGACACAGACTGGATCTTTACTATCATTTGGAGAAAATGAAACAAATATAGGAATACTCAAGGAAGAAAAACCTGTGTGTCCTAAACAAACCATATTTCTAATGATGAGGCATTTTGTCAAGGAGAGAAAATATCATTTTTCTTTTAAAGGAAGAAAATCAGCTTCATGGAATAAGCCATGTTTAAAATCTTCTGAAATTGTTATTCTCGTTATTGACTTCTTACCGACAAAAAAAAATTGGAAAGAATTATAAACAATAAGGAAACAATTTTCCCAATATTTCCCTAAAGGTAACACAATTATTATACTAATTGATTAAATCCCTTTAATTTTTTTCTATATTTGTTAAAGTAATCAAATTCTATTTACAATTTTATATGCTTTCTGCTTACTTTATATTTTGTCATAAATGTCTTTGTATATTGTATTTCTGATCATCAATTTTTATTTTTTATATTTCTTTATTGATTTATGTTTTTTTGGAGACAGAATCTCACTACATCACCCAGGCTGTAGTGCAGTGGAATGATCTCGGCTCACTGCAACCTCCATCTCCCAGGCACAAGTGATTCCCCTGCCTCAGCCTCCACAGTAGCCGAGACTACAGGTGCCTGCCGCTGCACCTGGCTAGAGCTTTCTAGACTTTCTCCCTATACCCCTTAAGTTGGGATGAGCAGTGCCAGGTAATATAGGAGGGAATCCTATGTCCCATGGCTGCTGAGAGGCCCTTGGAAGGCTTCATCTGGAGCACGAGGAGCAGGAGGAAAAAACCTTCTGAAGTGGGGAGGCCAGGAGTGTCCTTAGATTAAATTCTTACATTACGATAAAAGTGAATTGCTGGGGGCTGTGGCTCAGGCTGCAATCCCAGCACTTTTGTAGACCAAGGCGGGCAGATCGCTTGAGGTCAGGAATTCCAGATAAATCTAGCCAACACGGTTAAACCCCCTGCTACTAACAATGCAAAAAAAAATTAGCCAGGCCTGGCAGTGGGCACCTGTAATCCCAGCAATTTGGGAGGCTGAGGCCGGAGAATTGCCTGAACTTCAGAGGCGGAGGTTTCAGTGAGCTGCGACAGCTTCGCTGCACTCCAGCCTGGGCGACACAGTGAAACTCAATTAAAAAAAACAAAAACAAACAAAAAAAAAAACCTTTTGTTTGGAAGAAACCTAATCAACTATGTTAACACCCACCTACGCCACCTGAAATCCAATTAGAGGAAAGGGGTGTGGTCTTCAGAGATGTATAAAAGACACTTCAGGAGCCAAGCTCATTCTTCTCCAGAACCCACAGCGTGG
>NW_022442880.1:0-4133 GCF_009761245.1 Sapajus apella
TGTCCTCCAGAACCTGTACCACCTCCTCCAGGTGAAGATTTTCTGGAGCCTGAGTCACAGCCTCCATTCGGGTTTCCACTGCGACCGCAACCACCACCTGAATGTGAGTGTGCTCTGGCAGTTCAACAGCCTCCTTAAGCTGTCTTTTTTCTGGCACCTCATGCTCGCCCCGCAGGTGTCTCTCCTCTAACCCTTCAGCAGCCTACTGTAGCTTTTGTCTCCCGGGACCCCATCTTCCACCTGCAGGTGTGTGTCCATCTGGACCTAATCCACATCCTCCATGTATTTGTGCTGCAGCCCTTCTTCAGCCTACTGCAGCTGTTTGTCCCCGGGGACCCCATCTTCCATCTGCAGGCGTCTGTCCCTGAGGACCTTTTTAGGGGCCAAGAAAACTAATGATGAGAATGGATCGGGTTCAGTGGAGCTGTGGCCTTGGCCTTTGAAGCGAGGCCACCTTTGGCAGGGAAATCAAGGCCCATCCTGAGCTGCTCTGGCATCATGTCATCCCCAGTACCCTCTCCTTCCCACCCGTGACTCCCAGCTTTGCGTCTCTCAAGCTTGGCATGCAAACTTTTCCCCCTTCCCTGGGTCCCTGCTGCCTGAGTCCAGACACCACCTCTCAGTGGGACTCAGAGCCCCAGCTTCCTAATAAATGAGCCGAGAATGATGTGCTTATGACGTCATTTTGAGGACTAAGAGATGAAGCGTATAAAGAAAGCATCTTGCAAAATAGCTGGCAGGTGTTAGACCCTCACTCCTCTTGCTGGTTAAATGAAAATATTCCCGCTCAGAAGATCAGCAAAAGATATTCCCCGAAGTTCATTCAATAAACATTAGGTTGTAACAGCTCAGGCCGGGGATTTCCAATCTCTGTCACAAAAGATAGGGGAAAGCACTTGTCTCCAAGATTAAAATTCAGGTCCTTACGGGATAAGGAAATTAGAGGAATGCATACACAGCTAACCTCTGAGGTCTGTATCTGCGATCTGTAGGTAATTATTCTCCACAACATACAGACAGATGCAGCCACGCACAGAAGTATTCAGCAGGGGCATAGTTATTTCATAGCAGACAAAATGTATATTGGGGAAAAAAAAAGGATCACATGGAAATAAACCAAATATTTTTACCTTACAGGGCAATTTCAAAATTAGAAGACTCTCCTGAGCCGTGATATCTTGGCAAAGTTTCCAACATGTTTTATGCTCCATGCCCGGTGCTGCCTCCTCTCCGTGTCATTTCCATAATGTCTCCCTTAATAAACATTCGCAGTCCCATCTGCCTGGGCGTCTGCTTCCTGGAGGACCGGCTCACACCCCAGGGCGTACCAGGTGTGACTCCTCGTACACTATTCACACCCAGGCAGATACTGCCTTGCTGGCCACAGAAGCAGGGTTAGCCTTTGGGTGGTGTTGACTGGGAGGTGTTGAGGGGGTCTTCTGGGGTGGGGAACATCCTGTATCAAGCCGTGGGTGGGGGTTGTGCTCACTGATTTTTAAATAGTCACTGTGAGCCTAGTGGCTGCCAGTGGTGCCTTGTGAGCAGAGAGACAGGAAGAGATTCCCATGAGGTCTCCAACTTCTCATGACAGGGAGTAGAAGGGGGCCCAGCTGCAGCTGTGCAGCCAGCGAGGAGCCCCGTAGAGGCTCAGGGTTTGTCACAGCCCTTTCCTGACTGAGCCAGCCGACCCCAGGAGCACCAACTCCAGGCGGCTCTGAGAGAAGCTGAGCTGAGGGCAGGCATTTCTCAATCAGTCCTCTACCCCCCACCATCTTTCTGTAGTTTTCTAATTACAGCACCTACACACCTGTGGCCCACATCTGTGCTGCCCCCAGGCCAAGGCAGAGTGCACCAGCCGATGCCAAAAGCCACCTGCCCTGGCTCCATGCTTCCATGCCACCAATGGCCATTAGCATAGCCACCAATTTCCACCTCTTCTGGTACCATGAAGATGAATCTTGACAGTGTCAGCTTTTTTTCAGAATGGGAATCGGCAGAATGGCTACAGAGACCTCTTTCTGTGCATCAGGAGATCCACACAGAGGCCTCTCTGGAAGCTGCCATCTCTTCTGAAGGATCCTGCCTTCCCAGCCTGACCTGCCTCCTGAGGCAGACGCACTCTCTCCCCACAAAGTGTCTGCCAGCCTCCAGCCTCCACTTGAATGGAGGCAGTTACCCCAGTGAGTTATTTCCTCTGAGCTGGAATAACAGACTGAAGGAAGAGGCCCTCGGCAAACTGTGGATGACCTGCCTGTGTGATTGCTGGGGCTGGAGGCTCCAATCGCAGGTGCTTCATCCTCATTACATGCCTGTAGCTTCATATTGCTTATGAACAATTTTTCTTCGTCAGATGCATTTTGAAATTTTTCACCTAAGGGGTGACTGAAAATGTTTAGTCCCACGAATATCAACAATATGGTAAACATATGGGAGAGTGCACCACATGTCAATTCTGAAATAGTTACAAGATTTACATATTTGAGGAAAATCTCATAGCTCTCATTACGTAGAATTCACATGGAGGCAGGTATCTTCATGCAGATTAAGAACAAACAAGCAGAGCACAGTTGGGGTGTGCACCCCAAAAGTTGGGGTGGAGATGAAAGGGCGAGGGGGACTGTGGTTGGGGACTGTGATTTAGGGGTTCCAGGAAAGACTCACTGAGAATTTGGAGGTTTTAGTAACTGAAAGGCTGTATTTTGTGTGAGGCTGTAATGAAACATAATTCCTAGGTTGCAAGCAAGAGCTGAAGCTACTGAGGAGGGAAATCTTGGACATGTGGGTGGAATGAGATGAACAGTGATGGTGAAACCACAGGAAGGAAAGAGGCTCAGGACAGAGAGTGGTGGGGAGGCGTGGGAAGTCTCTCGGAAGAGGAGAGGTGCATGACCCAGGCCCAGAGGAGGACCATTGCAGCATGGAGGCCAGTGGGAAAAGCAGAGGCAGAGGCTGGAAGGAAACGTCCAGACCGGAAGCGCTATAGCCGACATCTGGGAACCTGCTTAACATTTGACGAAGGAAAGTTGATGTCATCCATGGCTTGGTGTGTATTTCAGCTATATATTTATAGCTCCGAAGTCTGAATTTGCAGGCCACGTTTTAGTGATTAAATGGTTTGTGTGCGGCATTGTACCTTTCCTGTAGGTCACCATCTGGGTAATGGGAATTTTTTAAATAAGAAGAAATAGTTCAGGCACCAGGAAAGGTGAGGGGCAGCAGCACACCTGCTCCCAAGATATGCCAGGTTTCTCTCCAAACTTCTCACATTTTCATTCTTTAATAAAATGCAATCCATGGCGAGAGTAAAAGAAAAATAGTTGACTACGGTCAATCATTCTAAGTACCATTTTATAATAAAATTCGTAGTTCTAAACCTTGTCTCTGCATGTGCTCAGTCATGATGTTTTTGGCAATTTGCTACTCCACTCATCTATTTTATTTTTATTTTTTGAAATGGAGTTTCACTCTTGGCTCCCAGGCTGGAGTGCAATGGCATGATCTCAGCTCAGTGCAACCTCTGCCTCCCAGGTTCAAGCAATTCTCCTCCCTCAGCTTCCTGAATAACTGGGTTACAGGTGCCAACCACTATGCTCAGCTAATTTTCGAATTTTTAGTAGAGATGGGGTTTCACTATGTTGGCCAGTCTGGTCTTGAACTCAAGCGATCTGCCCGCCTCGGCCTCCCAAAGTGCTGGGATTATGTGCGTGAGCCACCGTGCCCGGTTATCCACCTACTTCTAAGATGACTCGTTTTCTCTGCCCGCTGCCTATTGCTACTGGGCTCTGGCAGTGGCTTTCTCAGCTACACTCAATGAAGCCTCTTTCCGGGTTCACCAAGAAGGAGAAGGTGGGTGCTCCCCGCTGCCAGTTCCAATGCCCAGTCAGGAGCCAGATCTATGACTGCGTTCTGCTGATCTCGAGAATGTGGTGTCAGCTTTTCCTCAGACCCCAGTGCCAATTTTTTGTTCCTGGAACTCTGGGTTTTAAAAACAACATGGTTTGTGTTTGATGGCCTTTTTAATGAAACAGAGAAAAGAGAGACAAGTAAGTGACAGCTTATTTCCTGAGAGATTTCATCAACCCTATGGTTATTCTTCCTCTTCTACCCCATGGTCTATGAGGGCACACACAAAC
>NW_022442881.1:0-4133 GCF_009761245.1 Sapajus apella
ATTTGCCTGTGTACCACTTGATTCTCTCTTGTCTAATTGTTGCAGTGAACAGGCAAATGTAGCTAGCCTTGAGAAGTGAAAGATTATCTAAGGCTTAGACCCTCATGAATACAAGTTTGGGTCACACTACCAAAACAAATAAGCAAACAAACAAAAAACAAACCACCACCACCAACAAAAACCTGAAGATGTGATAATTCTGAGGATATGGAGAATTTAGAATGAACCATGAAGAAAGGAAAAGATGATTGCCTTATTCAGTTCTGACACCTGTATTAGAGGCAGTGACTATAATTTGTCCAACTAACTTCCCTCTTTTAGGTTTCTTTTCTAAAGACAGGGTCTCAGTAAACTCGCAGGAACTGCTTACCATATGTGGAGTAGATTGGTACTGGTGCAAGGGATATAAGAAGTCAGCCATGGCCAGGTGTGGTGGCTCAAGTCCGTATTCCCAGCACTTTAGGAGGCTGAAGTGGGCGGATTACCTGAAGTCAGGAGCTTGAGACCAGCCTGGCTGACTTGGCAAAACCCCGTCTCTACTAAAAATACGAAAATTAGCTGGGTGTGGTGGCCCACACCTATAGTTTCAGCTACTCGGGAAGCTGAGGCAGTTGAATGGCTTGAACCCAGAAGGCAGAGGTTGCAGTGAGCTGATATCATGCCACTGCACTCCATCCTGGGTGACAGAGAAAGACTTCATCTCCAAAAATAAAAATAAAAAAAAAAAAACATTTAAAGTGTGCTACTTGGACCTCCCTTCAAGTGAGAAATTATTCTGAGACTTACAGTCAGACAACAGCCTCCAGCTTCCATGATTCAGAATCTACTGCAGCACTGAGGTCATATTCCCTTTGGGCTGCTTCCAGACAGTGGCTAATCTCAGCAGGAATACTGCAAGTACAAACGCTAGAGTTTGAGGTCCTCGCTACTGCCATGTCTCCCCTTTCCTTTTTCTTTTCACAACTATCATATCTGCATGGAAGTAAAAGTTCTTCCTGCCAAATTCTGTTCCTTCTTCTTTCTAACTTTACTTGGCATTACCCATACCAAATCACATTCACATTCAATTTGTTTTATGCTTCTTCTTCCTAGAGGCCCCAACATGGCACACTAACCCTACCAACGTACTAACTCTTGCCCTCATATGAGACAAAATAAGATCAGCCCTGTTTGTAACATTATAGCTCAATTATAGTCCATTTATTTCAAGATGCATTTACTGAATACCTAATATGTGAGAGATAATATGGATGTATGTTTATGTGTATATACACAGCCACCCACACATATTAAAAAATGAGGTACAGCCCCCACTGGCTGCTCTGAAAAGCCATCTTTGCATTGTTCCTCGTCCGACTTCTTGTTCGCAGCAGCCGCCTCCGCCGCGGGCCTCCTTCGCCGCCGCGGACTCCAGCAGCTTAATCGCCAGAGTCCTTGAACTCTCGCTTTTTTTTTTTTAAATCCCCCGCATCGGATCACCGGCGTGCCCCACCATGTCAGACGCAGCGGTAGACACCAGCTCCGAAATCACCACCAAGGACTTGAAGGAGAAGAAGGAGGTTGTTGAAGAGGCGGAAAATGGAAGAGACGCCCCTGCTAACGGGAATGCGAATGAGGAAAATGGGGAGCAGGAGGCTGACAATGAGGTAGATGAAGAAGAGGAAGAAGGTGGGGAGGAAGAGGAGGAGGAAGAAGGTGATGGTGAGGAGGAGGATGGAGATGAAGATGAGGAAGCTGAGTCTGCTACGGGCAAGCGGGCAGCTGAAGATGATGAGGATGATGATGTCGATACCAAGAAGCAGAAGACCGACGAGGATGATTAGACAGCAAAAAAAAGGAAAAGTTAAACTAAAAAAAACAACAAAAAAAAGGCCGCCGTGACCTATTCACCCTCCACTTCCCGTCTCAGAATCTAAACGTGGTCACCTTCGAGTAGAGAGGCCGGCCCGCCCGCCCACCGCGGGCAGCGCCACCCGCAGATGACGCGACCCGCTCTCCACCACCCAACCCAAACCATGAGAATTTGCAACAGGGGAGGAAAAAAGAACCAAAACTTCCAAGGCCCTGCTTTTTTTCTTAAAAGTACTTTAAAAAGGAAATTTGTTTGTATTTTTTATTTACATTTTATATTTTTGTACATATTGTTAGGGTCAGCCATTTTTAGTGATCTCGGATGACCAAACCAGCCTTCGGAGCGTTCTCTATCCTACTTCTGACTTTACTTGTGGTGTGACCATGTTCATTATAATCTCAAAGGAGAAAAAAAACCTTGTAAAAAAAAAAAAGCGAAAAACAACAACAGAAAAACAATCGTATTCCGAGCATTCCAGTACCTTTGTTGTGTATGTACTTAGCTGTACTATAAGTAGTTGGTTTGTATGAGATGGTTAAAAGGCCAAAGATTAAAAGGTTTCCTTTTTTTCCTTTTTTGTCTATGAAGTTGCTGTTTATTTTTTTTGGCCTGTTTGATGTATGCGTGAAACAATGTTGTCCAACAATAAACAGGAATTTTATTTTGCTGAGTTGTTCTAACAAAAAAAAAAGAGGTACAATTTCTATCTTTAAGAAATACAGAGTTTATCTGGAGAGACAAACAGACTTAAGATACTATAATCTCACTTTTTAATGGGAATGCATTGAATAAGAGAAACTCAAAACACTTATGTCTGTGAGTCTTTGGAATAATTTTCTAGTGAATGCTTCTAGCCCTTGACCCATTTCTGGTATATTTTGTTTTCCAAAAATAATGGCCATAAGACCGTATTTAGTCTTATATGATGTTCCAGAAGCTTAGCAGTCTCTATCTAGAGGTGGAATCCATTTTCCCTCCATTGAATTTCTGATGGTCTTTGAAATTGCCATCATTAATAGAGTAGAATGCAACAAGGTGATATTGTATTATGTCTATGTTCTAGGAAAAAAAAAGCTGATACAGTTTTCCTCTAAGGACATGTGAGCAAATATAAAAAACAAAACAAAGCAAAACAAAAACATGTGCTTCCTTAAAGAATCAATGTTGCAGAGACACAGGAAGAGACCCCATGGAGATAAAAAGAAATGCCCAAAAAGGTCTGGCTATTTGAGATGTCCTAATTCAAGCCCCAACATTTGAGTGAGCAAGGCAGCAGTTAATTCTAGGGAAGACCCTTCCAACTGCACTGGGGCAGCAGAGACCAGCTTTCCCTTTCAAGGCCTTTCCAAATTGCAGAGTCAGGGCTAAAACTACTGTCATTTTAATTCACTAAAATTTGATGTAGTTCACTATGCAACAACAAATAACTGAAAGAGTCAATTAGACAAAGTGTTTGGCAAAGCACTGAAGTACTTGTGATTCACATTACGATTATTTAAGTGCCAAAATTAAAAAAAATAAATAAACCAATAAGCAAACACTAAATGTGAAAGACATATTTGTTACAAGTGCATCCCTGCATTTCTACCTCTCCTTCTATACATACAGCGTATGTTATTCTGATAGGTATGGACTATATATGACAGCTTTTAGCCTTATTCAACTTTTTATCATGGGCAACAAGTTAAAGGTTTTCTTTACACCAACATAATCAGTGTTTTCTGGCAATATTTTCATCTTACACAATGTCAATAAATGTTTTTGAATGAATTAAATAATAGAATCTTCAGAAAAATAAGATTATACTTTACTATCACATAAATGTTAGAGAAGGCTATAGCTTACTAATCAATATTTTATAATATTCAATTTCTGGCCAATGCAATGTTTCTAGGATTATACTTATAGTAATATGACATTATACTCAAAATATGAATATACTTTAGGACAGCATATGTAGGCATCACATCCTTTGTAGTATCCAAAAATATATTTAAAAAATATATGAATCTAATATATATAATCACAGACACAAAAATATAAAGAGAGTTTATCTGATATTAAAATTACTACTTATTATTTCTATATATTAGGTTGTCATCTAAGATTTATAAGAAAGGATATGTGACTGAAATGTAGAATGTGATTTAATTATTTTGTATGTATTTGTATCTATAAATTCTTTTGGACTTCACTGAATGCTTTTTACCTTAAATCTGTATCATGTACTCAGGTCCAGGAAATCTATATAATAGCTTTTCCTTTTGCCTAGTAAAAAGAA
>NW_022442882.1:0-4133 GCF_009761245.1 Sapajus apella
CTATTGAGTTAGGTTCTTATTAAAGAATATTAATCCAAAAATCTAGATTTCCCTATTAATACAGCATTAGAAAAAAAGATTTTTTTATTTTCTTCACTTTGGAAACGTGCAGAGGAAACATACAGCTGGCAGAGCATACAAGCTGAAGGAAAAATTGAAATACCATTTTAAACCACTAAAGATGTGTGTTGGGAACATAATGCAACCTAGAGTAGGCAGCATGGAGATACAGTCTCTGTGTGCCACCACGCCCAGCTAACTTTTGTACATTTTGTAGTACCAATAATGTCTGCAAAATGAGTTTCCTTAGGCTGAATTTTTATTTTAGTCATACATGACAGACAGAACATAGCCTATACCTGGGCTTACTTCACCTAAAAGCCTTAACAGAGTTTTGTGTTTACAGAAGTAAATAGGGTAACAACTAGTTCTGATCTATTTTGAGCTTTTACAAACTACACAGTAGGAAAGGATTTCAAAAGAACAAGCAGTAATTATATAAAGATTTTCATAGATGAAAGTTAAGCAAATGAATGTATAACTTATTTGGATTATGGTATTACTTTGTGGCACATTTAAAATTATTACTTTGATGATTTTGAAAATTCCAGGCACCATTAGACTCCATCCTTCTGGACAGTATTTCTCTAATTCTATACATATTTATCGTTTTTTTGGTTAGCATCCACCTGTTAATCAATTAAACAATACTACATTATTCTCGGACAGGAGCCAGGAACTTTGGTCTTATGGCATAAAACTACTCTATTACTCTTTGTGTAAAATATATTCCACTACTGGTTCCTAGATACTTATGTCAGAGAGTACTTAAAATTGTTCCCTTTGCCGTTGCTTGAGTGTCATTGAAAAATAAAAGAAAAAATCAAGTCATGTATATCTGATACAACTCAACAAGACAGTGGGTCTCCGTGGGGTTCCAGGACTATCTTTATTAGAATCACTCAGGATGCTTATTGAAAACCCAGATTCCTGGGCACTAGTCGACACATAAAAGAATCAGCATGTGCTATGTCAGAGTACTACAATCTGCCTTTTATCAGTGTTCATGGGTAATCCCTAAGAACCATTGCCGTGGGCCTTTAATACCTCTCATTTTTGTTAAGAACTTCATTATGATTCAGCAAATGCAAAAATAATTCAGATATGCTGATACTTATACCAGAACAAGTAATTTAATCAGGTTTTATTCTGTGTTTCTAATTTACAAATAACAAACCCATACTTTTCCTATGCTAAAGGTGAAGTAAATTCACTAACATTAAATCAGCACTAGTAACTATGACAACTAACATTACTAGACCCATTTTATCATTGAAATAAAATAAGAATTAAATGCCCAGGGTCCTTATTGATCGTATATGTGTCATAAAGATATAAATACTCCTGTGTATTTCTGAGTAACCATAGTTTCTTACACATCATAGTTTGTAAGATCTGTGTAGATCTGTGTCCTAGTCAGCACAAATCTAAGCCATCAGAAAGTTATTTGCCCCCTCCTTCAGAAAAATCACGTGGAATGCTTTAAACACCTGGCATTTGAAATTGTGTCAGTGTCATGTATTTGTGTGTGTTTACTGATTCGCTGTCTGCATCCTGACCCGCAAGGTGAGAACTGTATGAGTGCAGGGGCTCTGTCTTACCACTGAAGCATCAGCACCTAAAATAGTGGCTAGTGGATACAGGTGCTTCACAAATATTTATTAAATAAACAAAATGAAAGGGAATCATCCCACATTAAGACAGTGCATAATATAAAACTTCACCCTAAATCCTCAATAAATATTTGAAACCACAATGTTTATTTTCAACAGTCATGTAAATGTGTCAGTTTGCTTTATTAGCCAAAGTTTGTAGCATCATACTGCCCTTTTATGCTATTTGGTGCCTGGAAAATATGCAGCAGAGGCTTTTCTTTCCTTCTTCTCTCCTAACATTTCTGGGGCTCAGGGGGGAGACAGAAAGGGAACAATGTTCGTGAGACTTCACTGCTGTATTGCTCTCATAGGTCAAAGGCTACGTTAGAATCATCACATCCTTCCTGAAATATGTTGCCAGCCTGTCCGTGGAAGCAGAGCTCTGATAACTTTGTCTTAAAGAGTGTCTAATGCACTAGACATTTATTTAAGATCGCTTGTGTGCTAATAATGAGACATTCAACACAGTGCCCAATTTCCTACATTTAAACTTATCTGTTAGGTCACCTTTACGACAAAACATTTCTATTTTATTCCTTTTATGCTTCTTTCCCTAATAAACTGTGGAAAAACTCAGAAAGAAAATTGAAAACATTTTAAGATTGCAAAAGTGTAGTTAACCTTTTGAAAATGCTGCAACGTCAAGCAATGTATTTACAAAGCAATGCTGACATTTTTAAAACAGAAAACATTCAATACATTAATTTCATTGTATTATCTCTAAGATCTACTTATTTTTCTTTTTTTTTTCTTTTCTTCTGAGATGGTGTTTCACTCTTCTTGCCCAGGCTAGAGGACAATGGTGCGATCTCTGCTCACTACAACCTCTGCCTCCCAGGTTTCAACAATTCTCCTGCCTTAGCCTCCCAAGTAGCTGGGATTCCAGGCATGCGCCAACGTGCCTGGCTAATTTTATATTTTTAGTAGAGGCAGGGTTTCTTCATGTAGGTCAGGCTAGTCTTGAACTACCGGCCTTAGGTGATCCACTTGCCTCGGCCTCCACAACGTGCTGGGGTTATTTATATTTCAAATGTCAAACACATTAGGCCGATTCTTCCAAAGCAGGAGCAAAATGAGCTTTTAACGTAATGAGCACCACAGTTACACATTTATCATATTTCTGCACAAATATCAATGTGGCTTATTATTTCTGCAGTTTTGCTCAAATATATGATAAAGTCAGTAGTCTATTACACAAGAACAGCGTTTTTGCACATGGAAAAATTACACATACTCTACAGATACAAATAAGCTGAATAAAATGACAAGTGGAGAAAGAGGGAAATATGCAGACTTTTCAATCTTGTATTTGTAAAATACATAGTCACTATTTTCCTGAATGATAATTCTTAATGTGTATGACATGGCTAGACATTAGAAGAAAAATAAGAGATGTAAATAAGAGACGTCAGCAAGTACCCTCCTTTTTATATTGCCATTAATGGCCGTGCCCCACTGTGAGCTCGCAAGGCCCTACCTGTCCCTGCAACACACCATCATGGTCTCTGCCTTCTTCGACCCTGCAGAAACTGACCCAGCATACTTGCCAGTCTCTCCAGAGAAGATGCTTCCACTTATCTGACCTCACGGGTGGAGGCCAGGAGCCTCCATCTCCTCAGTTCACAGAACCATTTTCATCTTGGTTCCATTGCTGCCTATTAATCACGGTTTGCCCATTACACTGCGCCCCCTTCTTTCACTTCAGTTCATCCACCTGCACCTAGCTCTCAGGGAAGATAAGGGCCAAGGCAAGAGTGATGGCTGATAAATATCCCTCAAGGGAGAACACCTGCATGAGCACCGGCATAAGTTGGAGGATTCTATGCTAATATTTTCTTTTCAGCACAATATTTAAACTTAGGCATCACATGTTCTCACTCACACACAGAAACTCACAAAGTAAATCTCATGGGGATAGAGAGTGAAATGTGGTTACCAGAGGCTGGGAAGGGAAGAGGAGGGTGAAGAGAAGTTGGTTAAGGGACACAGAAATACAGAAGGAATAAGTTTTAGTATTTAATAGTACAGTAGGAAAATTATAGTGAACAATAATTATTGTGTATTTCAAAATAGCTAAAAAAGAATTGTAATATTAATATTCCACACAAACACAAAAAGATAAATGTTTCAGGCGATGGATATTCCAGTTACCCTGATTGCTTCATTACACCTTCTATACAGCTATCAAAATACCACATGTAGCCACAAAATATGCACAGTCATTATATAGCAATAGATTTTTTAAAATTAAATTTAGGTTTTATAAATAAATTTGAGCCTAACCACTGATTCTTAAGAAGCAACATAAATTTAGTAGCTATAAATATATAGTTAAATAATATTTTACTAAATTTTCTACAGCTACCTCTATTTTAATGGCAGTGATTTAAGAGTTAGAAATAGTAACCATAATTCTTA
>NW_022442883.1:0-4132 GCF_009761245.1 Sapajus apella
ACAATTAAAGCTTGTATTTAAACGACTTGTGAGATTTTTATGGCAGTTTGACGTTTTTCATTATGAATAATAAAAATCTTATGCAATGTTTCATTTTCTCTACGAGAGGTATTTTTTAGGTGGCAGTGCATTGCCCTTTGCCTGGTCCCTAGTGTGACTGAAAACAGAGGGCCACACTCAGCTTTCAAGTCAGTTTCTCCACTTCTAAGATTAGTTTCCCTTCTTTTCCATATCCTGAGGACTTCATTCCCGAGGGGGCTGTAGGCAGAGGATGAGTTTTGGAAGATGAATGCTTGTATTGGGGATCCCTAGGAGCACCCTAAGTTTGTTGGTTTGTGACATGTTAAAAGCCCCATAAAACTACATACCTCAAGCATACCTTGGCTTTGTGTTGAAACTGCCCTCTGTAACCCTAATGTGACAGGCAAGGAGTCCAAACCCACGCCGTCTTGGCCCCTGCGACTTGTAATAAGTAACTAAGGTCTGTAATTTCCACCCATACCCAGACAATGTGTAACCTAAGGCTTTTCTTAACTTCTGTAAACCACTTAAGTAACAATCGGAGTGACAAAAGTCCCCTGGCCCTCAGGATGTCCGGAGCCCCTCACCCTCATCTCCGCCCAAGAGGTGAATTACAGAATCCACTGGCCCTCGGAATGTCTGAAGCCCCTCACCCTCATCCCCACCCCCGCCCCTCACCCTCACCCCCGAGGTGCTTTACGGGCGTAAGAGGTCTTAGCACCCTCCTTTTGTGGCCACAGGTTGGAGAGATGCGAGTCCTGTGGCCGCTGCCAATAAAGACTGCAATTTGGCACACTTTTGTCTTGGTGTTAACTTTCTATGCTGGCTCCAGTACAACAGGTTCATCAGAAGGACTCGGAGCACTCAGCTGCTCATCATAGTACTCATGGCTAAGATTTGTTAAAGTGAAATGATGCAAAGCAAAATCAGCAAAGGGAAGAGGTGCATGGGGCAAAGTCCTGTGGAAACCAGTTCCCAGACACTAGCAAAGGCCCTCCTTGAAAGCAGAACTTTCTAACGACAGCAGTCTCAGGCCTGCTGCATTAACTCTTTTCTACACAGTATTCCAAGTGAGTCAGCTGTGTTTTCTGCTGTTACAGTCATCATGACACAATGAATTATTTCATATAAAATCTTAGGTCAAGGCAGGTGGATCACTTGAGACCAGGAGTTCAAGACCAACCTGGCCAACATGGTGAAAACCCATCTGTACTAAAAATACAAAAGCTAGCCACACACGGTGGCACATGCCTATAATCCCAGCTACTCAGGAAGCTGAGGCAGGAGACTCACTTGAACCCGGGAGGCAGAGCCAAGATCACACCACTGTACTCCAGCTTGGGCAATAGAATGAGACTCTGTCTCAAATAAGTAAATAAATAAATACCCATCTTTATTGTTTAAAATATTTAAAAGGACAACTCATCCTAAAATAAGGTCAGGTTGGCCTCGTCTCCCTGCTGCTATTAAAATATTCCCATTATGAGAACTGTTCTGGAAAATAATTTACCTATGAGGACACCTCACAGCCGAATTAAAATATACTCCTAGTGCCCCAAATCTATAGAATCTTCTGCTGTTTCAAAGTCAAGCCTGATTGACTGGTGATATGAATGGATGAGTAGATACTTAGAAATAAGGGACCGTATGTCCTAGTCCACCTGAGAGAGTCCCTATGCCTGTTGTCATTATCAATAGTACTCTCGCTTGCATTCTCAAAATGTGCTCGTTTGGGTTGGTAAATTATATGGCCGCCCTATGTAGAAGCTAGAAAGAATAAAAGAAGAATGTTCCTCACCCCGTCTCAGAATAACCAAGATATTAATTTACATTCCCGAGTATTATGTTTAGCTTTGCAGGTGTACTATCCCAAGACAATTTTTTTAATACCGTTTTTTAACCTTGACGTGGTGGATACGTCATTTCTTCCTCCAAATATATTTTTCCTCCATTAAAAAAGAAACAAAACCTTTTTTTATATCTGGGTTTTGCTCTGGATTTAGCTCTCAAGGTGGTCCCTGTTTACCTTTCAATAATCACTGCTATTTATCTGTCAATATATGATTGGTATAATATACCAAAAATGTCTATAAAAAGTCAGTTTTTTGTTTTTGGCTCTAGATCTTTGCTCCTGTTCCTCAAGCCTGGTTGTCACCCTCTGGCTTCTGCTAGGCAATCTCTTTCCTCTGCTGGCTGGATTTCTTCTGTGTGTATGGCACTAGGAATGGAAAGTGGATTTTCAAGATATTCTTTTATGTTATGTTCCTGTGAACAAAGCCCAAAATTTGAGCAAGTGCCAACCTATGCAGATGGCAGAAGTGGCATTCCTGACTTTGGCTTGGAAGAGTTGACTGTAATCAGACCTTGAAGCAAAACTTCGCAGCAGTCTTGCCTCATCCGCAACCCAACCACCTCTTCTTGAAGAAGGAGAAGGAATTGCAGGGCACCAGGTCTCTTTATGTTTCAGGGTTTGTAGTCTTCTAACGTTTTCTTCTGAAAATAGGATAAAGGGTGGAATTTTCAGAGCGATGACATACCTCAACATTTTTATCAACATAAAACAATGGGAAAGTTCATCATCCATACTGCAGTAATTTAAACAACAGCCAATTATTGCAAGATTAGAATTGGAGATCTTGTCCTCAAAAGTGTAAATTGTCCTTTGATTTATAGGAAATAATTGAATTGAGATTTCTACATATCATTACTATACCTATTTTAAATTAAATGGCAGCTGGGCATGGTGGTGCATGCCTGTAGTTCCAGCTACTTGGGCGGCTGAGGCAGGAGGATCACTTGATCCCAGGAGTTCAGGGCTGCAGTGAGCTATGATCACACTACCGTATTCTAGCCTGAGCAATAGAGTGAGACCCTGTATCTTAAAAAAAAAAAAAAAAAAAATTAATGGCTGTACATGGTAAACTTAAATCACTGTTCCCATTCTTTGGTTCTAAATTTTTTTTAAAATTATGTTTGGTTAAATCTTATGATTTAACTGTGCTTGCCCTTTTGCCAGCTGTGTGGAAGTTGCAGAACTGTTGTCAGTGTGCTGTAGCCTTGTATTCACCCTCTGCAGGGCTCAGCTTCCAGTTTTATTCTCCATTAGTTTAACAATGACATGAAAAAATGTAGAAGCAGAGAGAGTAAAATAGTCTGCCCTGTGAAAACACTGAAGACATGCAAAGAGAAGGAAACATACTTGTATTTTTTAGATAATGCTTATGACAACTGATCAGACAAAAAACTATTCCTTTGTGACTGATGAAGATAAAAAGAAATTCTGGTATATACAGGTATGCAGTTTTTTAAGTCAGTTAAGAAATTGTTGCAGAAGAATTTATAACATCTGAAAATGATTTTATGTATAAGAAAGAAAATATAAGTTAAAACAAGGTGATCTGAATTGTGTGCTAATAGCAACCTACAGGTTTGGCCTAACCAATAGTGTCCATTGTACCACTTAACACAAGACTCAGTCCACAGAAGCTGGAAGATTGCTTTTGCTTTAAATATCCTTTACTGGCCGGGTGCATTGGCTCACACCTGTAATCCCAGCACTTTGGGAGGCCAAGGCGGGTGGATCTCCTGAGGTCAGGAGTTCAAGACCAGCCTGGCCAACATGATGAAACCCCGTCATTACTAAAAATACAAAAATTACCTGGGCGTGGTGGTGGGTTCCTATAATCCCAGCTACTCAGAAGACTGAGGCAGGAGAATCGCTTGAACCCGGTAGGCGAAGGTTGCAGTGAGCGGAGATCGCACCACTGCACTCCAGCCCGGTTGACAAGAGCGAGACTTTGTCCCTCCCCACCCTCAAAATAAGTACTCTTTACCTCCTGCATTTGACACCCCTCCTATTACTACATAGATTCCGGTCCCCAGAAGCAATTTTACTCTGGTACTAGAGCTTACCAACACCATGTAGTCATTGTATTTGAAATTCATTAATGTCCAGATGAGGTTTGATATGAATGTAAAAAGATAAAAGAAAAAAGAAATCATTAATGATAGGTGATGCCCGCTCTTTCTCTCTCAAGCTAACGAAGTGCTGTGTCATTATAAAAACAACCCTCGGACAGATCCTCTCTGTTCCTCCTCTCCTCCCTCCTTC
>NW_022442884.1:0-3243 GCF_009761245.1 Sapajus apella
AGGAGGCTGAGGCAGGAGAATTGCCTGAACCCGGGAGGCGGAGGTTGCGGTGAGCCGAGATTGCGCCATTGCACTCCAGCCTGGGTAACATGAGTGAAACTCTGTCTCAAAAAAAAAAAAAAAAAATGCTTCTTGACCATGAAGAATCATGGAAGATGAGATGGGGGGCAGCAGCTTTCTATAACCTGCCTCTTGGTAACTCACCCTGGGTAGTAATAAATAAAAATAATTTTAAATTACTTTTTTATTTGGTCGACTTATCTATTTTACTAAAGAAACGCTTATGTGGTGTTTACTCGGTGCCAGGCACTATTCCGAGTGCCTTAAAAAAATTTTTTTTAAATTTATCTGGAATCATTACCATGCTTAGCTCCATTTGACAGGTGAAAAAACTGAGGTCCAGAGAGGTGAATTCACCCGCCCAAGGTCATACAGCAAGCCAGTGGGAGAGCTGCAGTTTGAGCCCAGACACTGGCCCTGGCATCCTTGTTCTTAACTACTCAGCTCTGCTGCCATTCACACAACCTTATGACCTATTTACTATTGGCTCCACTTAAGAGGTTAACTGGCACATCCCATTGGCACATTCAAGGCTCTGAGAAGGCCTGCAATTCTTAATTTCAGTAACTAACTTTTTGGAGCCCCTGTCATGATCCAGGTGCAAATTAGCTCTTTTGGGTCTCACAATTTTGTGAAGTAAACACTAGTATCATGGCCATTTTATACATGAAGGCACCGAGGCACAGAGAGGACAAGTAACTTGCCCAAGGTCACACAACTAATTTTTAAATAAAGAAAGAAATCTACTTAACATATAGAATTAGATATAAAATGACCCTGGGACATTTTATATCGAAAAGCCTTTTTATCGCCTACAAAATTAAGGACCGTATTTCTTCAACCCAGCTTGGGAATCAAGATATTTCAAAAGGGTCTTTTGGGAGTGATAGGAACTTTGCTAAATAGGACATGTCAATGTCTTCTCTCTCCAAGGTCTCCTCTGCCTTCTTGGGGTTCCGGGACCCAGAGAGGGCCCCCACCTGGAGGAGCTTAATAGTTTGTTGTGTATGAGGCCTTGGGAGTTGGAGCTCTCAGGCAGTGGTAGGTAACCTGAGATTATAGAAGAAAAGGCTGTGTGAGCCTGTGGTCTGAGTGGACCTCTGCACACGCTTGTGTCTCCAACAGCCTTCGCCGCCTGTGCCATTACATCCTGAACCTGCGCTACTTTGAGATGTGCATCCTCATGGTCATTGCCATGAGCAGCATCGCCCTGGCCGCCGAGGACCCTGTGCAGCCCAACGCGCCCCGGAACAACGTGAGTCCTGCAGAGCACGCCCCTTCCTAGCCCGGCTCCTCTGCCTCAGGCCACTTTCTCCTGCATCCAAAATGCTCCTAGTAGGTAGGGTGGGATGTTGGGGGCGCCCCTAGGCATAGCCCCTATGGCTGCTGGTTGAGAAGGGATGCTCTGATGCTGTGGGGATGCTTGTGGGAGCAAGACATTCCTTGCGGTGGTGGCTCTGTGAGCCAGGAAGGGAGGAGGTAGCCCAGAGCGACGGGTGCTGAAAATTGCTGGATCCTCTAAAGGAGGCGTGAGACTCGCAGGGTACGGATGTTGCACATTCTCTGGACGGAATGTGGGGGTTACTGGGGCAGGGGCGGTGCTCAGAGGTGGTCCCCTCCGCAGCCAGGTCTAACCAAGTAGGCATTTCCCTTTGGATATGAAACTTTGAAAGAAACAACTATTTGGTTCAGAAACTCAGCCTAAGCTTTTAGCTTTTTGGAAAGCAAGCCCCTTTCGGGTTGGAGGATCTTTTGACAACCCCTGTTAATTGAGCACTTGCTGTGTCCCAGGAAGAAACTCAGGTACTTGGCATGTAGTATCTCATTTAATCCTCACAGTGCCCCCCTCCAGCCCCGCCCAGGCATCCCTATTTGACAGATGGGGAAACTGAGACTGGGGGAATGAGGGAGTGGTGCGTGTCCTGTCCAGGGTCACATAGCAAAATTCCAACTCTGCATCCCCCAAAGCTCCCACTGCTTCCCCCAACTGTCTGCATTTACTAATCACCTACTGTATGCCAGGGATGGGTGTGCGTAGCCTCTTTGAATCTCAACAAGCAGGAATGAGGGCATGCTTGTGGTTGAGATGGGGAAACCAAGGCACCAATAGACAAGAGTGTGCCTCAACCATGGGCTGCAAGCAGAGAGAGGCTTGACCCCAGGGCCTGGTGGAGGCTGGACTGGCAGCTCCGTTTCCCTCCCCAGCTCCCTCCCCCATCCCTTTCCTCCCAGCCCGGAGCCAAAGAAGTGCATTTTCTGCTGGTCTGAGCCTCTGCTGCCCTAGCTAAGTAGGTTAAGACCCAGGCAAGGCTGGCAAGCCTCATCCCTCAAGCCCGCAGCTTACCATGCACCTTCCCTTCCTTCCCAGGCCTGGCAGGGCCCCCGGGGACTCGCTGGGGGAGATGGAAGGAAATAATTAGAACGCAGCTCCCGGAGGAAGCTAGAGCCGGTGCCCGGCGTCCTCCCAGCCGGCCCAGTTGCCTCTCGAAGCCTGGTTTCCCCCAGAGGCCTCTAGGAGCCAGGCCTGGCAGGGGAGGGGGTGTCCCAGGAGGGGTCCGGAAGCCCCCTGCTGCCTCAAGGAGGCTGGAGAAGGCATTGCCTCCGACAGGGAGGGCACAGCTTCGAAGATCCAGGGGGCACGGCAGCTCCCGGGGCTGAAGGAGATCTAGGCAGCACTCAGACCAGCCCCCAGGGAGCGTCTGCAAAGAGTGTTCAGCTCCCGCCCCCCTCCCTTGTCCACCTCACAGTTGAAACTTCTCTACAAGAACACTGTGGCCCCATAACGTTCACACCACGTAACCACCATCCAGGGCAAGAAATAGAACAAGAACGCCCCGCACGGCATGTGCCTCCTCGATCCCCGCCCCCACCCCCACCGCCTGCCTTCCCCCTGGAGCTGCCGGGGACACACTCTGGAGACGTTTTTGGTTGTCACGACAGGAGCGGGGAGGTGCTCCTGCATCTGGTGGGTGGAGGCCAGGGGTGCTGCTCAGTACCCTACGATGCCCAGGGCGGCCCCCACGCTGGAGAATGATCCAACCCCAACTGCCACAGAGCCCAGCTTGAGAAACCCTGTCTTAGAGGTAACCACGACCCCAGCTTCTGGAATGAGCATTTCTCAGCTTCTCTCTTTTTCCCACCTGCGCAGGCTTTTTTTTTTTTTTTTTTTTTTTTTTTTTTTTT
>NW_022442884.1:3343-4132 GCF_009761245.1 Sapajus apella
TTTTTTTTTTTTTTTTTTTTTTTTTTTTGAGACAGAGTTTTGCTCTTGTTGCCCAGGCTGGAGTGCAGTGGGACAATCTCGGCTCACTGCAACCTCGGCCTCCCGGCTTCAAGCGATTCTCCTGCCTCAGCCTCCCGAGTAGCTGGGATTACAGGCATGCGCTACCACACCCTGCTAATTTTGTATTTTTAGTAGAGACAGGGTTGCTCCATGTTGGCCAGGCTGGTCTCGAACTCCCGACCTCAGGTGATCCACCTGCCTGAGCCTCCCAAAGTGCGGGTATTACAGCGTGAGCCACTGCACCCGGCCTTTTTTTTTTTTTTTTTTTTTTTAAGAGACAGTGTCTCTCTCTGTCCACCAGGTGGGGTGCGGTAATGTGGTCTCGGCTCACTGCAGCCTCAACCTCCCCTGCTCAAGTGATCCTCCCACCTCAGCCCCCCAAGTAGCTAGGACCACAGGCATGCACCACCACACCCAGCTAATTTTTTTAATTATTGTAGAAACAGGGCCTTGCTGTGTTGCCAGGCTGGTCTCAAATTCTTGACCTCAAACAATCCTCCCTCCTCAGCCCCCTGGAGCCCTGGAATCACAGGCGTGAGCCAACACACTGGCCATTTCGTAAAAACTAGAATTTATTTTTGCTCTTCTGCAATATTCAATAAATGAGAGACTTCTATGCTCTCCTTTGTCACCCAGCATTGTATTCACACTAAATGAATGCAGTATTGCTGTTGGAGTATTGATGGGCGTTCTTTCTTTCTTTTCTTTTTTTTTTTTTTTTTTTTTTTT
>NW_022442885.1:0-2872 GCF_009761245.1 Sapajus apella
TCCTGCCGAAAGTGCTGGGATTACAGCCAGGAGCCACGCTGCCCCACCAGAATAAGTAATGTTAGGAACTGGCCATCTCTGCAGTTGTATTAATAGAAGAAATTGCATGGTCCATCCATGAGAAATAACAAAGGCTGATAAACCCCTCAGTCTTTTCACCACGAATAAAATTCCCGAGTGAATTGCTATACTGAGAAAAAAAAAGACATTTGTTAAAAATAAAATTGACAACAAAAATTAAGACATTATAATAACGTTAAAGATGTCATCATGATGAAATAAATTTAAATGAAATAAAATTAAATGAAAACAATACATTTAGAAAGAAATAATTAGGAAAATATTATGAATAGGATTTAAAAACAAAATGGAAAAAATGAATAAATGTTAAATTTGCCAAAAACTCTAAGAAGAATTCTACATTCAGAATATAGATTTCTCAAAGTTGAAAGAGATAAAAATGAAGTATATAACGAAATCGACATAACGGTTTAAAAAGCAAGGAAACTGCAAGTAGTAAGGGACCCGAAACAAGGGAGAAACATCAGAGAAAGAGCATTTAAAAATTGACAACCAGCAATGAAGGCACCTTTTAATGTATTTTTATTTTCTAGGTGGAGACCTTTGGTAACAGAATCTCTTCAAGGAGGAGAATCCGAAAGCCTCCTGTTGCTCTCTAAGGCTGATTAGCTCCACAGATCCGTGGGCAGCACGCCCAGGGCACAGAGAACGCTGCACAACCAACGCGACGAATCCACTCCAGGCAGTCTGAGAAACCCGGGAGGGGGCGCCACCAATCCAGGGCAGCAGGGTGGCTGCATTCCAAAACGGGCCCGCTGTCACAGGCCGGGGTGTCCTCCAGTCTGTCCCAGGGCTGGGGAGGACTGCTCAAGGGAAGCGGCTGGAGTGTGAGTCTGTCGGGTTCCTCTGCCTGGTCCACCTCTTCTGCAAGTGCCTCTTGCTGCTTCTGCGTCCCGGGCCAACTGAACTCAGCGGGCTGGTCGGTACTTGGTTCCAAGATGCTCTGGACTCCGGGAAAGAGTCCGTTTTGCGGGTAGATCCAGCGTAGCCGCCAGCAAGGACTGGAAAGCAGTTCCGAATCACAGCTGTCCAGTGAGCACTCTCCCAGTACCGGATACAAAGGAAGAGGCCACGGCCCACGGTCTTCCGAACTCACAATAGGCGGAGGCTGGGGCTCTGGCGCCGCTTCGGCGGAATCCCAGGCACGCTTCACACAGCCAAGAAAATGTTGCTCCATCTCTTAAGCCTCAGACCAGGAGGAAACAGATGTTTCCGCTGATCAAGGAGCGAGGGCCTTCTGCACGCCATCAGCCTGGGTATTTATGCTCTCCGGAGCCCGTGGGCGGAGGCCAGCCAGATACTAGGAAACTCAATAGTAGCAAATGCGCGAAAATTTGTAGACAATTGAAAAAACGGTAACATCGTAGAGAGTGCATGGAACCAAAACGAACCGTAATTCCGACAGAAAAACAGCAAGAAAAGAAACCGAAATGAAACGGACATGGAGCAAACCTTGCAGAGAACTAGCGCTACAGAACGCAGGTATTAAAGAGCGCTTCAAGGGCCAAGAACCACCTGTTTCCGGGAAATGAGCATTTCGGAAAACCGTCCGCGAGGGCTCTGAGCTACTAAGGATCTCCCTAAGTAGAACCGCGCGTCGAACTTAGCAAGCGCCGGCACCTAGCGGATAGCGGGTGTACTGCCAGACAAATACCGTATCGGTTTAGACGCCGCGAACGGTGCTGCTAGAGAGAAACAGCGTGCTCCTAGAAAGGAGCGGTGCTTCCACGCCTAAACATCCGGTCTGCAGACATGAACCGACTCTGTTTAAACGTGTTGTGACAGAAAAACGTGTTGTGGCGTTTTCATGTGTTTTCATCCGTTTTATTAATCGGTTTAATGTGTTTTAACTCGTTTTAATCTGTTGTGACAGAAAAAGCGCCGAGTAACGGCACCACGTTGTTACTGGTGCCTACAGACGCTCGGAGCAATTACCGTTCTGCACGGCGAAACGGCGTTCAGGAAGTTTCTCAGGAGATACTAGCGGTACTAGGACCGAGAAAGTAACAGCACGGAGAACTTAATGACCCCGCGAAAGGGAAAGGTCAGGTTGGGCGCAGCAACTGAGAAAATGCCGGAGTGGGCGGTACTGGCAAACCTGCTGATACAAAAGCACCAGCTCCACAAAGGGAGCGGAGCCGCCAGGCAGAACCCGGGACCTCACACCAGCGAGGGTAAGACCGAGCTGGGCTCCCAGGCCCCTGAGAGAACGAAAGTCAAGGAGAACGAAGCTGAGACACTCAAAATTAGTAGAAAAAAATACGTAACATTTCAATAAAAAATGTAAAATAATAAAAGCCTGAAACGTAAGTAAAAGTCAAAACAAACACATCTGTAACATCGTTGTAAGAGCAGAAGACACAAAACTAATTTTAAAAAGAGCAAACGTTACAGCGAACCAACCCTACAACTATTGCTAAACGATGCAATGCCTATCATTAGAATATCTCGGTCAGATCTAAACCCCTGCAGGTTGCTCCTGTCATAATTTCCTACGATTAAAAAGAAGAAGAAGAAGAAGAAGAAGAAGAAGAACGGCTAAACGTGTTTAGCGACGACTAAAAAATCGTAGTAGCCGGTACATGCCAATTTGGTCCACAAGAAGAAAAAGCCGCGTTCCGCGGCACTTCCTATCGTCAAAGGGAGCTTGGTAAAACTGAGAAATCGCGTTCGCCGCCATTTTCTGGCTCCCATTGGAATTTTAAAAACACACAATTACAGCGAAGACGGGCCTCGATATTGCAAAACCAAACTCAGTGTAAGAGCTCCCAGGCACTGCTAAACTGGTCAT
>NW_022442885.1:2882-4131 GCF_009761245.1 Sapajus apella
GGAAGGAAGGAAGAAAGAGATGGAAAGAAGGAAAGAGAAAGAAGTCGCCTTAGCTGGGAGCCAGATTTCCACAGGAGTTAAACGTCTCTTCTGCAGCTAAAGCATGGCTTACTGGTAGGAAACCGGAACTTGGCAGGACTAAGAAACTTGACGCTGGGCTGACCCCATTGTCGTCCTGATTAGAAATCCCAGGCTACAGGAAACCGGGAGCTGCTGAGAAATGAGTCACAGAGTAACTTCGCCTTTCTGTGGAGAAACCGCGACTTCCTACGACCTAGAAATCGCAGCCAGGGCTACACCGGTGTTTGTCTCAAATCGGGACTTGGCTTGGGCTGAGAAATCACACTGCGGCTATTCCCCTACTTGGACACGGAGTAGAAATCGCAGGCACCGCGAAATCGAAAGTTGCTGGGACCAAGAAGCCAGCTACGCGCTGAGCCGCCGGGTTCTGCGACCGAGACGCCAGCGGCGCCGCCCCGGGACCGGGTTCTGGAGGCCGAGCCGGCGCCCGGGGGCGGGAGCGCTGGAAGAGACTGTGCCCCGCAGCTCCCCTGTCACCCGCTCCGAGGAGCGACGGGCTCCCCCGGCCCAGCGCCGGCGCCGTCCGGGAACGCCAGGCTCTGGGCAACCGGGGCAGCTGCGACTTGGAATCTCTAAGATCCGCCGGCTGAGGGCTGCCGCCACGGAGAAGCGAAAGCACGGAGCTGCGAACAGGAGACAACGCTCGGCCAAATGGCGGTGCCGGGAGCCCGCGAGTGACGGCGGCCGGCGGGCTTGTCAAGGACAGCAATCGTTTCGGCGCAGCCAACGGTGCTGTCACCGAGAAACCATGGACGCCGAGAAAAAAAGAGCGGGTCGGCCACCGAGAAACTCCGTGCAACCAGTGCTGTGACAGCGAAACCGCCGGCTCCGCGCCGCTGGCGAAAGTGTCAACGGGAACGCCGGTGCTGCGACCCTGACGCCGGCACTAGAGGGCCTCGGATGGAGAAAGCCACGCGCGGAGACCAGGACACTGTGCAGAGCGCAACTAGCAGCTGACACAAGCAGAAAAGTGTCTGATCGGCTCTCCGGGAGAAAGCGCGGATCAAAACCAGCAACTCCGTGCAGGAAACCGCGCAGCCACTGAAGAACGTTATCAACGTCGCGGTGGTGCCAGAGAAACACCGCGATTTCGATCACAGCCGTAGGAAACCATGGAGAAACACGCGCTGCCTCTGAAGTACATCCAGCTCCGCGCAACCAGTGGTTC
>NW_022442886.1:0-2952 GCF_009761245.1 Sapajus apella
AGCAGGGGGTGGGGGGCCAGGGGAGGGACAGCAGGGGGTGAGGGGACGGGGGAGGGAGAGCATTAGGAGAAATCCCTAATGCAGATGACGGGGGATGGATGCCGCAAACCACCGTGGCACGCGTGTACCCATGTCACAGTCCCGCACGCTCCGCACATGTTCCCCAGAACTTAACGTATCATAAATGATTTAAAAAAGAAATCCGTGTTGTAACTTGAAATTGCTTCTCCGGACGAGGTCCATCAAAGCGCCCCACCGTTGGAAAACCAGCCCAGAAAAAAAACCAGAAAAATGACGTGGGACGTGTCTCCGCCTTCTCTGTGGCCACGCGGAGATCAAAGCGCCGGCCTCAGCTCTAATGAAGGGACACGAGGCCTCCTGGCTGTCTCCGTGGGCAGGGCCTGGGCCGGCGGCTGCCGGAACCTTGGAAGATTTAAATAATTAATATGACACCTTGCGCTCCGAATGCAGAAATTAAAACATGGCAATGAGGGGCAGGAGAGGAGGCCGGCGTCAGAGCAGGGGTGCAGGCGTCGGGGGGACGGCGGTGGGGGGAGTGAATAATACCCTGGTGGACATCGGGGAGCGTTGGTGCCTTGGGATGCCGTGCGGGGCTCCTTTGTCATGCTAACGGCATCCTTTGTTGGCGGAGGGTCATTCCCGGGGTCTCCGGGACGCTTCGGGGAGTTGGAGGAGGGTCATTTAATGGTCTTTAATCTTCTTAATCCCCGGCAAGAATGGCCCATCTCCGGCGCAAATCCGGTCCCCAAAGCCCTCCAGAGTCTGCGCCCGGCTGTCCAGAGCCGCCGTCCCCGAGAAGGTCCCGGGAAGCACCGTCCCGTGGGTCTCTCCGGATTTGTGTTGTGTTTTCAGAGCCCTGTGACCGACCGGACGTCATGGGGGAAGTCTGAATATTCGTCTTTCAAGTTTCCTTCCCTGTTGAAGAATAAGTGGGCCGGGCCGGGCGCGGCGGGTCATGAGGTCAGGAGTTCGAGACCAGCCTGACCCACATGGTGAAACCCTGAGTCTACCAAAAATCCCCAAAAAATTGTCTAGGCGCGGTGGCTCATGCCTGTCACCCCAGCACTTTGGGAGGCCGAGGCGGGTGGATCACGAGGTCAGGGGTTTGAGACCAGCCTGGCCAACATGGTGAGACCCCGTCGTCACCAAAAACACAAAAATCAGCCGGGCGTGGTGGCAGGCACCTGTCATCCCAGGCACTCGGGAGGCTGAGGCAGGAGAATCGCTTGAACCCGGGCGGCGGAGGTTGCGGTGAGCCGAGATCACGCCACCGCACTGTGGCCTGGGCCACAGAGCGAGATTCCGTCTTAAAAACAAAAACAAAAAAAGGAATTAAGTCTGCTGATCACTCTCTGTGAAGCCCCCTCCTATGTAGCCGTTAGACACGCTGTGCTCACGGGCACGTAGAACATTCTACGTCCTTGTACTTAACCGAGACACCCGCGCTGGACGTGGTCACAGGCGTGTCCCAGCTCTCCGTGGCTGTCACCTGCTCAGAAAAGTTTTAAGTTGTCAGCCCGTCGGGTTTTAGTGTAGATGGTGAGGTCTGGCTCCAGCCCACGGAGCTCAGACACGGCAGGAAGGACGACCCCACGCGCGTCAGGGATACATGTGTGTGTTTTCCTTTGTTCACTGTACGTTCGTGGCTCGATGGCTGACGTGGGTCCCCTCCCTGCAGCCCCGGAGGTAAAAGTGGAAACGCCCTTTGTCTCGGGGCTGATTTTTCTCTCCGGGGGCTGAGCCTCTATTTCCGACAGGCAAAAAATTCTCCATAAAATCATCTGGAGAAGCCGGGCGCGGCGGCTCACGCCTGAGATCCCAGCGCTTTGGGAGGCCGAGGTGGGCGGATCGCCTGAGGTCAGGAGTTCAAGACCAGCCTGGCCACCATGGTGAAACCCCGGCTTTTTAATCAAGGAATCAATCGATCAATCAATCAATCAACTGCAAATCGTCCGTAAGGCCGGAGTGTCCAGAGAGCAGGGGCCGGGTGGCGTCCAGCCTGAGGGTCCTCCGTCGACCTTAGGGCCGTGCAAATCACCCTCCCGCCGGCTCCACCCTCCGCAAGCGGCTTCTGAGGCCGTCCCGGGGGCACCCGTAAGCCTTGGGGGGCTGTGGACACCGATCGGGGGTTAACTGCAGCGACGCTCACGGCCAGGCCTCAGCGCCCCGTTCATTAAAACCCCAGAAACCCGTCGCCCCCTCCCCGCCACCCGTCTGCCTGGCACACAGCAAGGAAATCGATCGCTCTCATTTGACCCCAGAAAAGGCCGAGAGTCTCCACGGCATGACGAAGGGCGGCCAACCCGGATGGAGACACAGCCATTAGGTCCTGGGACGGAGCTGCCTGTGAGCCTGCTGTGTAGACGGCCATCAGGTCCTGGGAGGGAGCTGCAGCTGAGCCTGCTGTGTAGACAGCCATGAGGTCCTGGGATGAAACTGCAACAGGGCCTGCTGTATAGACAGTCACTATGTCCCGGGAGGGAGCTACCTGTGAGCCTGCTGTGTAGACAGCCATTATGTCCCGGGATGGAGCTGCATCTGACCCATCTACATCTCTCTGTCTGTATCTCATCTGTGTATCTATTACATCTATTGATCTGTCTTATCTATATCTTGTTTATCTATTGATATATCTACTCCGTATCTATCTTCTACCTGTCATCGATCACCATCATCCACCATCTTTCTCTATTTATCTGTCATCTGTCTGTCTATGTGTCATTTATCACCATCATTCATCCATAGATCTATCTATCATCTATCTATCTATCTATCTATCTATCTATCTATCTATGTGTCTGTCTGTCTGTCTATCTGTCTATCATATGTCTATCTATCTATCATCTATCTATCTATCTGTGTCTATCATCTATGTATCTATCTATCTATCATCTATCTGTCTGTCTGCCTGTCCATCCATCCATCCATCCA
>NW_022442886.1:2962-4131 GCF_009761245.1 Sapajus apella
ATCTATCTATCTGTCTATCTATCATCTATCTATCTATCTGTATGTCTGTCTATCTATCTATCTATCTATCTATCATCTATCTATCTATCTAATCTATCTGTGTCTATCATCTATGTATCTATCTATGTATGTGTCTATCTATCTATCTATCTATCTGTCCATGTGTCTATTTATCTATCTATCTGTCTATCTATCCATCTATGTAATCTATCACCTGTGTATCTACAATGTCTATCTATCATCTGTGTATGTGTATCTGTGTGCATGTACGTATGTATCTATCTGTCCGTGTACCTACCTACCTACCTGTCACCCACGGGATTCTCAGGGTCCACACGCCCACGCCTCTGTCTGTGCCTCTTTCTCAACCCCTTCCTCTCCCTCTGCTTCTGACCTGTCCAAACGCAGGCACAACACAACCTAAAGTGATTCCCTCGGGATTCAGTGGCCTGGGAGACAGACCCCCACCCGTAGGGAGCCGCATTGCTGGGGCACGTGGCCACGTGGCACCGGGCGGGACAAGCGTCCACGTGAAGCTCTTTTGTGCTGAATATCAGAAAAGCCGCTCATTCAATTATCCCCGTGTTCCGTCTCACTGCTGTGACTTCGAGCCTCGAAATTGCTTTTCATTCCAATGACGGGTTTCCACGCAGAAATCGTTGGGTAATGTGATAATATTTGCGTCTTCCCGTCCTCCGAGGGCGATTCGGAAGGTTTAATAAGACGCCAAAGTTGCGGAAGCGCCATGCGTTTCTCCAAAGAGACGTGTCGCATAAATGAATAATAACAATAAATTATGCAAGTGTCGATTGCGGAGATCGCAGTGGTCAGCGCTGCACCTCGAGGCTGCATTTAGAGCTAATTAATTACGTTACGGCCCGTCCGGGAAAACAGGCACCTCAGCGTTTTTACATTCTGCACTTGTTACGTCGTGTTTTTACGTTTTAACCTTCATCTTCCTTCCTCCCTCCCTCCTTCCTCCCTCCTTCCTTCCTCCCTCCTTCCTTCCTTCCTCCTTCCTTCCTTCCTTCCTTCCTCCCTCCCTCCCTCCTTCCTCCTTCCTTCCTTCCTCCCTCCTTCCTTCCTCCCTCCTTCCTTCCTTCCTCCTTCCTTCCTTCCTCCCTCCTTCCTTCCTTCCTCCTTCCTTCCTTCCTCCCTCCCTCCTTCCT
>NW_022442887.1:0-4131 GCF_009761245.1 Sapajus apella
AGTGTGACTTAGCCCAGGCCTCCACACTGCGACTGTGAACTGCAGAGTCTGAAATGACAACGGATGGTGATCTTTCCATTGTAAACCATCTCTGAGGAAAGTAAGGTTTTTGGTGTTTAGAATTATGCAAGGCTTTTGGATTTTTCTCCTGTGAAATTGTGTAGAATTTTAAAGCTAAAAGATACGCCAAAGGTTTTTTAGTCTAAATTCCCTCACTTCACTGAGGGAATGAATTATTTGCTTAAATCAGTCCAGCAGAACCTGCATAGTCAAGCTAGGATCCCTGCTTTTTACTATGGTGGTTCTTGGGAGAACAGCTTTTAAAGCACCCCAATTTTAATTCATCCACAGGACATGGTTCAGACTCAGTTCTTTTCATTCTGTCTAGATAAATGAAGCACAATTTCTCAGGGATGCTAATTACGGACAGGCTGATATACATAGGATATTGAATTTGAATTCTCTACAGCTGTGAGAGGTACAGTACCGATGCAGAGAAACCGAGTTTCAGAGATAGTTGTCTTGTTTATTCAAGCCAAGCCCTACAGCTTTAATGGACTTAGGCCATCTAATGCCAGACCCAGCTCATGTATTGCTTCATGTCTCCTAGAATTTTGGCCTTCGTAAAGTGGGTCGGAGTTTTGGTACACTTTGGACAACAATTTTTCAAAATTGCCTTTGGATTAACTTTTAAAATATAAGCAGGAAGTCTCCAGTCCTATCTAGTTCTCTACTTTGCCTGTGGTTAAAACGGGGCTCACCAGAAGCAGGTGGGAAGAAGAATGTAACACTTCGTCTGGAGTTTCTCTTGGAAGTGGCTGGTTCTGAGGTTGTCTATCTCTCAAAGCACTACATTATTGGAAATTCTAAATTATGAACTGGAAATGAGATAACGGCTTGCTTTATGCTTCAATTGAGAGCAAGAGAAAATAAATGTAAATGTAATGGGCTATTATTTCTTCCTTTTTTTGTCTTTTTGAGACAGAGTTTTGCCCTTGTTGCTCTGGATGGAGTGTAATGGTGAGATCACTGCTCACTGCAACCTCTGCCTCTTGGGTCCAAGTGGTTCTTCCTCAGCCTCCCAAGTAGCTGGGATTATAGGTGCCCACCACCACGCCCAGCTAATTTTTTGTATTTTTAGTAGAGATGGGGTTTCACCATGTTGGCCAGGCTGGTCTTGAACTCCTAACCTCAGGTGATCCACCCACCTTGCCTTCCCAAAGTGTTGGGATTACAGGCTAGAGCCACTGTTCCCTGCTCTCCTTCCTTTTAAAAATTAATACTGTCGAAGCATCTTTGATGTAAAAATGTTCTAATTATTTGAAGATCTGAAGGAAAGAAATTCTGGGGGCTATATTTGTGGTTTGCAGATTAACCACATTTCCACTAACAAAAAAATACTTTCCACTATGTATAATGTCAACTTGTTAGACATTTGGGACAACTTGTTAGACATTTGTCCAAATGTCACGACTTGTGCATTATCACACTCAACAACAAACAAAATCAAAAACAATTGAGAAAAAAGTAAAAACAATATAGCAATGAAAAATACTAATTGAAAACAGTACAGTATAACAACTTTACATAGCATTTACTTTTGGTTAGGTATTGCAGTAACCTAGAGATGATTTAAAGTGTACAGGAGGATGTGCATAGGTTGTATGCAAATGCTATGCCATGTTACATCAGGAACTTGAGTGTCTCTGGAGTTGAGTTGGGGACTCCTGAAACCAATCCTCCACAGATACTGAGGGGTTCCTATATCACCAGCAGAGAGGACGAAGGGTAAAGGTCTCAGTCTTACACAGTGTTGGGTTCAAATCCTGGCTCTGTCAATTCCTAATTGATTCCTATTCCACAAATAAAACAATATTTTCTTTACAGTGTTAATTTCCGAGGTTGCTATAAGAATCAAGTGGAGCCTAAGTGAGAATCTGGTTTATCTTAGACTATGAAACACTATCAGTTTCCTTTTCCTCTGAATTCACTGCTGTTGAGCATAAATAACATTTCTAAATTTAATTAATCCTTTCTAGATAATTGGCTTATTCTCTCTTCTGATCTTCTTTGCCTTGAGTCATTTTTTTGACAGTAAGTCGTTAATGGATGCAGCAGCAGTTTACCCAGTGACACCAGTACAGTGAATACCAAAAAGCTTCTGGTAAAATCAAGGCTTTAATTTGGGAGTGCTCTTCTAGGGAGCAGACAATGGTGGACATCAAGCCCTGAAGGTGGTGAATATAATTCTATCCATGGGTGGTTTCCTAAGCTAGCCCCCACCTTCTGACTAGGGTGCATGTAGGCCAGCAGTTCTTAAACTTTGGCATATGCAAGAATCAACTAGTGGGCTCTTAGAAACCTAGAGCCTGGGCCCCCAGCATTCTAATCCAGTAGGCCTGAAATGGGGCCTGTGAACCTGCATTTATAATAAGCTCCAACTGAGGCTGATGCTGCTGGTCAGTGGCCTGCACTGGGTCTAGACAACCAAACACATTTTGGCAATGGCCTCCGGCAGGCCTCCAAGGGACAGGGAAAGCAAGGAACATGTCTCCTTAGAATCTTTGGTTTACAAACCAAGCCTCCAGGTATTTGAATCTGTTATCCAGGTATTTAAATCAGCACATTTATCTCAAATATGAGATAAATGCATATCAGACATTACTAGGTGTAGAATATGTAAAGAAAAACATGACAGACTAGGCCTTTCTCAAGACATTTCTAGTATAATGGGGCAGGCAGACCTCAAAGAAAAAAATGTTTCAAAGAATATTTAATTTCAATTGTATTATGACTAGAATAAGTAAAATGCAGCCTAGTCTTTCTTAGGGTCATCGGCGAAGTGACATTTCAGGCCACCTGTAACTCTAATGTCTGGCCATATCACTCAAGCTAGTCTCCGTATAAAGCTATCCACTGCCTCTGAAGAACATGTCCAAATGTCACTACACAGAAAACAGGCACTTGCTGTCTGAAATGCAGAACAAACTTACGATGAAAGTTAAGGCCGCCCTGTCTAGTTTCATCTTACTTCTAGCATTTCTACCGCTTCCCTCTTTGTGGCTCTTGTTTCTAGGTAGATTAGACTGCTCTGCTCTAACTCAAGTATGCTGTGAAACTTCTCAGATACCCTGACCCAGGTCAGATCTCTATTTTCTGGGTACCAACAGATGAAACTTACTGTAGTTTCTCTCTCAATATAGATCTATGAATACTTGTCTTATGTCCTTACTAGATTGTAAGCCCTGAAGGATAGGATCAGTATCCCACTCATGTCAATACCATGGAACTTCTAGCACAGTAATGTATGTTTCTTAAGGGTAGGCTGAATAAAACATATTTTTATATGTGTAAAAAGATGATTAAATTCAAAAGGGAAGATCATTCTGATCTCCATTTTAATTGTATTCTCCCTAAAATTGTACATCTATAATTCTGATTTCTCATATATAATGCAATGCCAAACTCTGCATCATCTAAGTAATTTCAAAGAGTAGTTAATCTTAACACCTTGTATTACAGATAAGAAATTGTTTTCTAAGGAAAAAATCTTAAATCCCAGGCTTACAATGCAGTTAAATACCTTTGTTCTTACTATAAATTACAAATTTTGCTAAATCCAAAAGGAGTAAGAGCTTCCTGGACAAAGCGCTGCTTCCAATGCAGAGACAAGGAAAGGAAGAGCAGAGTGAACCTGAGGCCTCTTGGGCCAGAAAAGGAAGAAAATACTAAAAACGAACGGGACGTTTGTCAAAGGCCACATAAGTGTACTTGAAGGGGCTTTTATTTGTCACATTTTGGACAATTTGGGCAGGAACATACAAATGACAGGAATGGATTATTATATATTGAATAGAAAAGAATCTTGAGTCTAGTCTACACTAGAAAGGGAACAGAGTGGAAGGAAAGCGTTTGTTTTTTGTTTTCCAACAGAATTCCAATGTAGAAGAAATAAAAGCAACAGAAAATCAACATGTTACAACCACCACAATAACTGGTTTAAGCAAGAGTCACCAATAAACACTAAAGGAATACGGATGATTAGGATATTTACATGGTCTGAAGGTATCACTCAGCCTATTGCTCCACAAATTATAAAGGGACAAAATTACCTTTACAAAAAACAAACCT
>NW_022442888.1:0-4129 GCF_009761245.1 Sapajus apella
ATCTACCTGGGAGACTGAGGCAGGAGAATCACTTGAACCCCGGGGGGAAAAAGGCTGCAGTGAGCTGAGATTGTGCTGCTACACTCCAGCCTTGGTGACAGAGTGAGACTCTGTCTAAAAAAAAAAAAAGAAAAAAAAGAAACCAAGCAGGCGGCCCAGTGCAGGGGCTCACACCTGCAATCCCAGCACTTTGAAAGGCTGAGGTCGGAGAATCACTTGAGTCCAGGGGTTTCAGACCAGCCTTGGCAACATAGTGAGATCCCATCTCTACTAAAAAAAAAAATAGCCAGGTGCAGTGGTATACACCTGCAGTTCTAGCTACTCAGGAGGTTGAGGTAAGAGGATTGCTTGAGCCCAAGAGGTCCAGGCTGCAGTGAGCCATGATCACACCGCTGCACTCCAGTCTGGGAGACAGAGCAAGAACTCGTCTCAAAAAAAATAAAAATAAAAAAAATAAAAACTGGGCAAATATAGACCCCAATTCTTCTTTCATCTTCTGCCCTGATGAGCAGTTCCCAGCCGCCCCACATGGTTAACAGCGGTTAATTGTGGGGAATGAGATTTGAGGACAAAGATTTTCCTGTTCTCACTCCTGTGGTATAGACTTCATTACAAGTGTATTCTCAGCAGGGTGAAAATCAATTCTTGAAAAGGTGAAAACAGGGGGCAGTGGGGCCGGCATGGCCCAGCAGCGGCACAGTAGTGGGGCCGCGCGGCGCCGGGGTCTCCGGGTAGATGCGCTGCCCCCGCTGCCCGAGAGCCTGAGCGGGCTGCTGCACTCGGCGTCGGGCGGCGGCGTGGCCGGGGCTGGCGGCACCTGGAGTGGCTGCAGTCACGCATCCAGGACGAGCTGAGCCACGGGGGCACGGGGGTGGTGGGCCAAGCGTGGCGGGCCGGGGGTGGCAGGCCGGGCGGCAGCGCTGCCAGCCAAGCCTCCCAGCCTGGACGCCGCGCTCGCGCTGCTCCGCAAGGAGATGGTTGGTCTCTGCCAGCTGGACATGTCCTTGCTCTGCCAACTGTGCGGCCTTTACCAGTCGACTCCAGAGTACAAGCGGGCGTGCCAGGCAGCCTCCAGCCCAGACTGCTCTTATGCTCTAGACAATGTCTTCTTGGATGAAGAGGAAGAATATTTCCGGGAGCAGAACTCCCTGCGTGGTAGGAGGGACTGAGACCCTCCTCGGGACTTGCCACTGCCTGCCTCCTCCCTCTCCAGCACTGACTGGATTCTGGAGTCAATCTAGAGGGTCTCGGGAGGGATGTGACTGTTGAGAAGCCCTTCCTATCGGACACGCTGTCAGCGTTTGCTGCCTGTCTTGCAAGAAAGCACCTCCATTGCGGATGGTCCTCGGGCACAGGGGATGGGCACTGCTGGCTTCACTCGTAGGCAGGGAGTTCTCTGAGGACATATGGTGGCAATCCAGCTTGATGGCTGCAACTCCTGTTTAGGTGACCGAGAAATCCTCATCAGTATCCTCCACACCTTTATGTTGAGATGCACCTGCTGGGGATTCATAATGAGAATATAACAAGCAGATCTCGGTGGAAGGCCTTAGTGGGTGTTCTGTGTGAGGTGGTTTGTAGCCAGCCACTTTCTTACAGATGGCAGAGCATTCAAACCCCCTTTGTGTTAGGGTTCCTGCTTCCAGTTTGGGATGTATTAAAACCACCATTTCACTGCTCCCTTCCTCTGTATGGCCTGCAGCTTTTCTTGCTCTTTAATGAGCATTTAAGCCTCCTGGTTCAGCTTTATCTATTTGTAAGCTGCACTACTAACTGCCCAGTGATTCGGTGAAAGCTTTTTTATGAAAAAAGTTAACATTTCTAGTCATCCCAATCAAGTGGCTTTTCTCAACCAAAAATTTGTGCCATTCTTTGCCTATCAGATACAGAAGGAAGGAAGATAATATGAAGACATGTCAAAGAGTGGAAAAAAATAATAACTGTGGCAAGCCAGTGTTCTGTATCGCTCACTGTATGATGGCTGTTTCCATTTTTAAGATTCTGAATGTAAACTAGTGTGCTAGAAAGCAAACCACCCTCCACGCAAACCAATAATTACCTTAAGCCTTAATATATTTATTAAAGTACTTTATGAGAACATTAAAAAAAGAAAAGGTGAAAACAAATTGTACTCTTTTTATGCATAAAGTCGAGAAAAAAGAACATAAACAGATACACAGCATATCTGTGGTATTGAAAGTTCAGAGGTATAGGCCTGGCACAGTGGCTCACACCTGTAATCCTAGCACTTTGTGAGGCTGAGGTGGGAAGATCACTTGAGGCCAGGAGTTCAAGACTAGCCTGGACAACACAGCAAGACCCAATCTCTAGAAAGAATAAAAATTAAACAATTATCCAGGCATGGCAGTGTGCACCTGTAGCCCAGCTTTGGTGGCTGAGGTGGGAGAATTGCTTGAGCCTGGGAGTTGGAAGCTGCAGTGAGCTGAGATGGTGCTACTGCACTCCAGCTTGAATGACAGAGCAAGAAGATCCTGTCTGTAAGATAAAAAACAAACAGAAACTCCATTATATAATAATGCTACCTGAGGCCAGGTGCAGTGGCTCATGCCTATAATCCTAGCACTTTCGGAGGCTGAGGCAGGCTGTCTCTTAAGATCAGAAGTTAAAGACCAGCCTGGCCAACATGGTAAAGCCCCATCTCTACTAAAATTACAAAAATTAGCTGGGTGTGCTGTTGGTTAAAAATACCTTTTTTAGTAGACAGGGTCTCACTACATGCAGCCCGGTCTTGAATTTCTGAGCTCAGGTGATCTGCCTGCCTCAGCCCCCCAAAGTGCTGGGGTTACAGATGTAAGCCACCATGACTGGCCGCTATCTTAGCATTCTTATGGTAGCAGTTTTGAGGTAGTGGTCCCCCCAGAGAGGGTCTTGGGGACCAGCACATGGGTGTCCCTGGATCACACTTTGAGAACTCCACTACACAGGTATTCTCTCCTCTTGACAGAAGAGAAAATGAGACCCCAGGCGGTAATAAACCTGCCCGAGTCTGCAAAGGTGAAAGTACAGCTGAAGTATGATACAAAAGAGAGACATAAACCAGGCGAGGTGGTGCGTGCCTGTGGTCCCGGCTGCTTGGGAGGCTGAGGCGGGAGGACTGCTTGAGTCCAGGAGTTTCATGCTGCAGTGAGCTATGATCACGCCACTGCACTCCAGCCTGGGTGACAAGGAGAGACCCCTGCCATCTCCAAAAGCAAATAATTACTTAATTAAAAAATAGAACCAGGGAAGGTTTGCTTGACTCCAAATCTGTGTTCTTTTCATCCGTTCTGGTTCCATCTAGAGGGCCCAGGGTACATATCTGACTTCTGTCATCATTTTTTTTAGGTGCAAGAAATGGAAACTGATCTAACTTCCAGCTCACATCAAGCTGGAAAAAGTACAGGTTCTAGAAGCATCTCTGAAAATGGAAAGTGTAAGTTTCTAGCACACAGTTCCACCAAGGGCTGATGATGAAGAGGGAGAAGAGGGGAAGCGGGTGCCCCGCACTCAGCTGGAAAAAGCCAGTGTCACCAGTCTCTGCCATTTGCTTGTGGGATAGGTGCCCAGGGTGGGGGCAGAAAGGGGATGTGTGCTTCTCCTGTTGTCCCTAAAATCCATGGGGCACAAGTAGGTGAACCCCAGAGTGGGTAACTCCTCAAATCAGCTCAACTGCTATCTGATCGCCCTGGAGTTACCAGTGAGTGTGTTTCCCTCACCATGTGGACTCGGTCCTGCCATGGCAGGGCTGAAGCTGACTGCAGATACACGTGCTCAAGCTGACTGCACATACACTGCAATATACATGTCCGTCTCCCCTTCTCTATGACGAGCTCCCCAAGGATAAGGACTGGACACATTTTTTTTTTTTTTGGTTCCCTGCCACCACTTCTTGACAGCAGGAAAAGAGATGCACCTGCAGAAACTGTAACAGAACAATGCAGTCCCCCATGTGAGATTTTTATTGAGAAAAAGAAAGGCAGTGAAGGCCTAGCATGGTGGCTCACGCCTGTAATCCCAAGCATGCTGGGATGCTGGGACAGGGGGATCACTTGAGCCAGAGTTTGAAGTTTGAGACCAGCCTGAGCAACATAGCAAGATCCTGTCTCTACAAAAAATAAAAATGAAAATT
>NW_022442889.1:0-356 GCF_009761245.1 Sapajus apella
CAAGACATGAAGGTTTGACCTGAAGTACTCCATTTCTGCAATATAGTATAAGTAATCACAAAATATATGTATACAGTTGTTTTAGGATTTCAAGGCATAACTATATCAGGTAACTAATTACCATGTGGCTTATCAGGAATGGGTTTACAGAGATTCTTGACATCTCTAAATGGGTCTGAATGGATTCATTTGGAGGTAATCTGGGAACTCCCCTTGAGCCTTTTGAGATTTGTATATATTAAAGACCTCCCCCTCAATAAAACATTGCCATATTCAAGAACTATCATAATTATGGGTCAGGTTTTCTAACACAAGGAAATACATTTCTTAAGACTATTTGCTTTAGTGAGACTAAC
>NW_022442889.1:456-4129 GCF_009761245.1 Sapajus apella
GCTAACTTTTGTATTTTTAGTAGAGATGGGGTTTCACCATATTGGCCAGGCTGGTCTCAAATTCCTGACCTTGTGATCCGCCCGCCTCAGCCTCCCAAAGTGCTGAGCCACCGTGCCCAGCCACTTTTTTACAGATTCTTAAGTATGACATTGAAATTGATTATCAGAATCATGTCCACAAGGAACAATATTCTAAACTTGATGTATGAATCTTCATGATGCCTCTGCCTATGGAAAATTTTTTAATTATGTATAAGGTCATGGGATGGAGCTAAGTATAATAACTGTATTCTCCATTTAAGAATCAATTTCCATGCCTGTCTCATCAGAGTCTAGTGAAAGAGAATAAAAGAAAGGTTTATAAAGCACATGGAGAGACATGACTGTAAATGACTGAGCACCTCGAGGGCCTAGATTGGGTTTTGTACCAGGCACAAGGAGTATCTTAACAACATTTTCACTGGAGTGGATCTGGACACCAAGCCCTGCTGGTTTTAGAACTACTCAGAGGCTGAGTAGTTCTCTCATGAGAGACCAACTCAAGGATTTTCAAAAATGTGGTCTTGAGGATTCTCCACATGATTCACAGGCTGGTGCACAAATTCTCAATGTGTAGTGTTTCATTTCTGGCATGAATCAGTGATTTGCTATCCATCATCGGTGTTTCCTTAGAAACAGTATCCGCCTTTTCATTCATTCCTGTCATCTGGGTTTCCACTTTCTGGTTTTTTCTTTTTTCTCTTTAGTGGCAGGGGAGTTATAATCTTAAAATGTCACAGCTAGAAATAATATCCAAGGTCATTTTAGTTCCAGCCCTCTCAGAGATGAGGAAATGTCTAGTCACTGTTTCAGTGAGACCCGAAGTCAGAACTCCTGGCCCCCAGCTAAGCACCTTCTCTGCTGCCTGCATCAGGCCTGTCCTATTAGACAGTCTGCAGACCAAGGAAATGTGAGCGGTGCTGTCCAGACTCATCCAAGACTGAGTTGTGGCTGAGAGCTGAGACAGCTACTGCATCAGTTAAGATGCAGAGGCCGGGTGCAGCGGCTCACGCCTGTAATCCCAGCACTTTGAGAGGCCGAGGCAGGTGGATCACTTGAGGTCAGGAGTTCAAGACCAGCATGACCAATCTGGTGAAACCCCATCTCTACTGAAAATACAAAACTTCGCCAGGAGTGGTGGCGGGTGCCTGTGGTCCCAGCTACTCGGGAGGCTGAGACAGGAGAATTCCTTGAACTGGGGAGGTAGAGGTTACAGTGAGCCAAGATTGTGCCACTGCATTCCAGCCTGGGTGGGTGACAGAGCGAGACTCCATCTCAAAAAAAAAAAAAAAAAAAAAAAGAAAGGCAGAGACAGCTGGGCATGGTGGCTCACCCCTATAATCCAAGCACTTTGGGAGGATGAGGTGAGCAGATCACCTGAGGTTGGGAGTTTGAGACCAGCCCAACCAACATGGAGAAATCCTGTCTCTACCAAAAATATAAAATTATCCAGGTGTGGTGGTGCATGCCTGTCATCCCAGCTACTCGAGAGGGTGAGGCAGGAGAATCACTTGACCCAGGAGATGGAGGTGGCAATGAGCCGAGACCACACCATTGCATTCCATCCAGCCTGGGCAACAAGAGCAAAACTTCATCTCAAAAAAGATACCAAAAAAACCACCCTTGAATCATGTTGCAGCAGCATCAAGGTACAGCCCCATGCTTGGTAAAATCCCCCACCTGGGAAACCAGGTCTGAATGACAGCAAGACCAGCCTGACCCCAGTCCCCAGTGGCAGGCATCCTTTCTTACCAGATTATCTCGGTGAGACTGTAACTAGGATGTTCTTGGATGTATAAAACCTGGCACGGCCTTGCAGTTTCAGCCCAGGTCCTTTCAATCTGGGAACAGCAGGAGCTCCACTACAGGAGCTTTTGGCTGTGAGCAGGGCTCATATCAGCTTGGCTCTTCAGAGCTGTCACAAAACCTGACCTTTGTTTTTTGATATCCTGTTTCCTTTCTTTTTAGTTACCTAGAAGATTTGCTTTTCAACAAGCGTCATGTTTTGTTTTCAGTGAGGGTGAGGTATTTATGTGGATGCTTTCGTTGGAATCCACATCTGCCTTTGGTCATTGACAACTTCAACCTTAGTCCTCAGCCGCACATCCGTCTAGCTTGTTCTGATATCCTAGAACAACCTTTGAGTCTGGGGACCCTTTTTTATCTTGTGGCTCCATCACAGTATGGCCTCTGGGATCAAACTTATTAGCTGCCTTGCAAGTATCAGGCCAGCTTACCTCTCTGCACCTCGGTTTCCTCATCTGTAAAATGGGGATAATATTCGCAACCTGCCTCATAGAGTTGTTGTGAGACACATTGTGAATTAATTTACACAGTGTTCGCTCAGTTCAGGGCCTGGTAGATAGCTAGCACTCAGTAAACTGACAGGTGGCCATGGAGGTGGTGGTGGTGGCACCATGTAGTAAGAGTGGTTGTTACTCTTTTCGTTATTATCACTTCTCTCCAGCCCCCTCTGAAAGAACCGTCATTACCTACAGCCATTGACCCTGAGGTTGGGAGTTAAGGCCAAAGCTGGGTAAGCTTCAGGAGGAAGGAGGATGATCTAGGAATGGGAGGGAATAGGTAGCTTTACAGATTTGGATGCGTTGCTTTCAGAAGGATGGAAAGAAGGCTGCCTTCTTGTTGGGGAAAACAGAACTTTTTTTTTTTTTTTTTTTTGAGACAGAGTCTTTCTCTGTCACCCAGGCTGGAGTGCAGTGGCACCATCCTGGTTCACTGCAGCCTCCATCTCCCAGGTTCAAGTGATTCTCCTGCCTTAGCCTCCCGAGTAGCTGGGATTACAAGCATGCACCACCACACCCGGCTAATTTGTGTATGTTTTAGTAGACGGGGGTTTCACCATGTTCGCCAGGCTGGTCTCGAACAACTGATCTCAGGTGATCTTCCACTCGGCCTCCCAAAGTGCTGGGATTACAGGTGTGAGCCACCATGCCCAGCCCCCAGAACTAGCTTTTGGACACACCATGAAGAAGTGTAGAAATCTCCTGCCCTCTTGACAACTCCAGCCTCAGGGAGGAAGGCTACCTTAGAGAAACACCTATCTGCTCTAAGGAATGCATGGACCAAAGATAAGCCCACACCTGGGCGACTTCAGATTTCATTCCATGTCTAATGACATTTATTTTTTAAGCCTTGTATGTCCACTAGGTATTAAAGAAAACAGAACTTAGAGCTAGAACTTCCCAATAAGAAGCAGGATCGGCAGGGAATGCAGGAGGCTTTGGAGGAGCATGGTCCCCTGACACTGCCTCTCCCAAGCACGTGGCCAGGAGCACTTACCTCTCTCTAGGCCCCAGCTGTGAAGCTCAGGGTTTGGACTAGGTGACCACAGCTCCTTTCAGTTTTAATGTGATGCAGAATCCACTAAAAGAGAAACCCAAACCTTGTTCCCTTTACGCTTTAGATTTTTCTGTTACCACCTCTTTCACACACATGATGTGAAAAAGCTGGTAACATGTCATATATTAAGAAAGAAAGGTGGCCGGGTGGGGTGGCTTATGCCTGTAATCCCAGCACTTTGGGAGGCTGAGGCTGGCAGATCACAAGGTCAAGAGATCAAGACCATCCTGGCCAACATGGTGAAACCCTGTCTCTACTAAAAATACAAAAATTA